>NC_084599.1:8844624-9144624 GCF_033807715.1 Cololabis saira | reverse complement strand
AGCATCTTCTTGGTCAGGCGCTCCAGTTCATCCTCTGGGTGAGCCCCGGGAGCGCCGCCCTGAGGAGCAGACAAACACATAAACAACAAGGCCAGGACACTGAGTGTGTTGCTTCACACCTGTATCGGGCTGAAACTTCACCATGTGCAGAAACCCGTCCTGAATGTACAAAGATGAAGCGTGGTTTCAAGGTGAAACAGAACACAGCGCGTTAAAATGCCGTGGGTGATTCTCAGTTCGCCTCACTCCTCAGAGATGTCTGACCCTGGCTCGGGCCCCACTGGTGCACGGCCCAGAAGGTTGCTTCTGTGCAACGCATGTATGTGGCGAGACAAAGGAGGAAAGAAAAAACAGAAAGAATAACCCTGCAACCTGCGTAATCCTTGGGTGAAAAATAACGACAGTCAAGGAAAAAGAAGAGGCAGACGTTAGGAGAAATCTGCTCTTTAAGCCCCGTGCGTTTGGGTGATAGGTCAAAAGACGGGTATTTAGAGGCCTTCTGAGCACAATGACACTTCAGGTGAGCGTGCTGCTGGGGTTTAATCTGAAATAGATTCAGAAAAGATGACATAACTCTCTGAAAATACATCTTCGTTCCTTTCCCTGTAAGCCTGCCCTCCTCCTCATCATGCAGCGTCTGACATCTGCCTGCTGTGCGTTTGTACAGCGCTGACGTGTTTTGTTTGACATTTTCTGCCAATCATCTTTAGAGTCTCAGAAAACTGCCACACACACACACACAGACACACAGACACACACACACACACACACACACACACACAGACACACACACACTTCAGCCTGCGGTTCAATCCCATCACAGGTGAACGTGTGTCCCTTCCAGACAGCCCTGAGGCCTAGATGTCCCCGCTTGCACGCTGCTTGGCCAGGCTTTCTCCGGACCTGGTGACACTCCGGTGACCTTCCTCACATCTGGCCCAGGTTCAATCTTTATAGTCGATTTGATTTTCAATATTGCAGCTCGGCCTGAAGCCTGACCTGACCTTAGAGAAGCTCCTAATTGTGACATGAGGGAATGTCTGCTTTTGTACCCATTTATCTGGTTTTCTGGGCCACGTGGAGGAATATGCAGTGTCAATAAGAGATTGGATGACACAAAAATAGTTTCATTCAGAATGAAAGAGAACTTTGATATTATTGAAAATGTGTCCTTTGCAGCATGCAGATGCCAACAGAAGTACGACGTTAAACTATGTAATTCCTCAGCACTTAAATATTTCTTAAACTATTAGTTGAAGAAACTGCGGTTTTCAGGCAAAATGTCAAAACTGTTTAATTAAAATTTTATCGCGCTTTCATGAGGTCTTATATGTAACGGCCTTGATTCTCTGAATGGATGTTGGATATAAATGATGAGGGCAAATGACTTTCATTGTTACACTACCACTCATTTGACACAATCTGTAGTCAAATAGGAAAAATAAAAATGACTTCCCATGTCTTCTTCCTACAAATTCTTTATACTCACTGTTAAAGCTTTAAATAATTGTATTAATAATGAAACATTACTTGATTGCTTAGGCAATCAATCTCAATAATATACCACGGTGCCTGACCAAATGTCTGTCAAGAATATTTTTAGAGTGAAGAGGCGTCCTGCTGATCTTTCCAAACGGTCCATACGTACTCAGACTTTTTTAATTGCACTTTAACAATGAACATGATAAATGAGACCAGTGGAGTCTGAGATGAAACTTCCTCTTAATAATTCTGTTTCTGACCTTACGCTGAACTTGCTGATATGTCTGCTCCTGGAAAAAGAACTGAGAACAAACCTTCTGAGAACAAAACTGTTTTTTTCCTCGCATGGAAAACAGTATTTCCAAACACGTAGGAACTGGGTGCATTTGACCTTTGAAACTGCAATTGCGGCTCTCCGCCACCACAATCCATTCAGCAAAAAAACACCCAGAGATAATGAATGTGGGGTTCACTTCCCTAAATAAATGTGTCTCTGCACCCCATCTTTGAGGGTCTGGGCTTCGAGACCCCTTGAAAGAGTTGAACATGCACTAATCCAGTTTATAACACACAGGCTTTTCAATGATTTCCTAATTTTCCGTTAAATCACGTCGACAAAATTACAAACCTCCTTAGAAAGCGACTTGCAAGGAGGAACCGATGAAATAGTGCAGAGAGCAGAAATAATCACTCTAAAATAGGATATTGTTAAATCATGTTACTTAACAAATGCGGTTAATTCATCAGAGTGAAAGTACAATAAAATCTGCCTGTGAAAGTGAGACTTGCAATGTGGCTGATTTTTTTTATTTTTTATTATTGTACAAGGTTGATGATAAAATGGCACAAGACAAGTGTTTGCTGCAGAGCAGCAGAGGAAAAGGAAAAACCAACAAGAGATTGAAGGCTGCTTTTAATCCTTTAAAATGAAAACTAGAAGGCCGAGAAGTTTGTAATCTGGATGTGAGCTTTCCGTGTCAAAGGTCATGATCAATTTTTTCAAATGCATATGTTTTATATAGATATGTGTAATCCATCATCTGTTGTTGTTTATCTGATTTTAACCCTTGATTCACCGCGGGGCCGCCAACATTTCAGACTACCGTAACGCTGTTAGCGTTTGCGCTGGAGAGAAAATTCTAATGATTTCTGAAAGAAGAGAAGGTGAGTTTTACAGGGATATTCAGAGTATTACAGAAGCACAAAGACATAAACGAAAAACAGAACAAAAAAAAACGTCTCATTGAAAAACACAAAGAAATCAGAGAGAGAAATATCAGCTCAGCCCGATGAGCAGCACATTAAGAGATACTGAAAGCTAAGATGAAAAAAAACTGATTCACTGTGATTTCTGACTCCGCTACAAGCAAAATAACCCAAGTCTAGGCAGGCTCCCTCATACTTCCGTGTTAAGACCTGGCAATGGGTAGCTAATGTGAGCTACCCTCACAAAAACATGCACACAGTCCTGGGCTATACATGCCCCCTCTGGCCAACTGGGGCGCCAGATGGGCTGGGGAGGATCTGGCCGGAATAACGTGATCCTTCCACGCGCTACGTCCGGTCAGAGAATCCTCACCCTGTTTGGTGAAAAGAAGCGGTCCGTCACTCCTCAGGATAAGAAGGAGACCTGAGCCCAGTGTAGGGCCCTCCCTGGGTTGGCAGAGGGGAACAATGCCCAGGACTGTTACTTAGGTATGAGCACTGGGTGATGAAATGGGTAAAAAATCGGGGACAAAAAAATATTAGGAAAAAAAAAAGACCTGGCAATGGGGTGAATTTTTACTCCCACTTTGAATCTAGAACAGCTTCACCTGTGCAAGAGACCGCTGCTGATTTGTAAGGCCATCAACAATCAGATCATTTAAAAGTTCAAATGATCCATGAACATTGAGTGTAAATTCAGAGGCTGAGAAAAACAGAGCATTTGGAGAATCTCATGTGAAAGCTTTCGTTGGGTTATGTTCGGTGAACACCGGCGATCACAACAGGTAGGTTGGCTGGTGGTGTGAGAACAAAAGAACAGAAAAAAAAAACTTGAACCAAACATCAGAAGTGTCCTGAATCAGAAACACTTCATACTTTAACATACCTCATGTGGTTTGTGTGCATCATGAGAATTTGGGGCAGCCGTGTCTAAGTTAAGCTGTATAAACATGAAATGTATTAGGCCTCTCTGAGAAATATTCATGAATTACACACAAAAACAACACATTTTCCTGACATCTCTGGATGATGTAAAACTTTCATTAATAATTTAAACATATTCATGTGTTTGGTTCTGTTGACGACATGCCGTAAGAAGGCTACGAGCGCTATGGTGTTACTGTATTGCTTCATCTGTTTTATAAACATTATCGTACGTTTAAAGTTTGGGGCAGTTTCTGAGCAGGTTTCAACATTTTAAAGCTACGTTCATGCATGACCGTTTCAGACTGTCGCTCATTTTACCTTATTTCTTTTGTGTAAAGGCAATAAATGGCAAGCTTACAACGTCAACACAGAGCAGATGGCACCTTCATCTGCATCAGCAGCGTATTTTAACATCTATCTAGGATCAAACCACAGTTTTCAGTTCTGAATTAGAGAAAGCAGTGTTGATTTACAATTTACTTCTGACATCAATACTTTAGATTTCTATTTATCGTGTCCGAGGATCACATTTGGCTCATGGACTAAAATAATTTATTAATTTCCCTTTAGAGATAAACAAAGTATCCTTTATAAAGTAAACTGAATGACCCTATCAGTACTGTATAGTAGTATTAAATAGGAAAAACACCTGATATTAATCTGTCTCATCCCAAGGTGATGTAAATACAACAACACTTCAAAGAGCGTAATGCAAACATACAGTTCATGTGAAATAAGAGCAGCCGGCGGCCCTCTATGTTTATTTCCAGAGACGGTGAGAAAAGCTGAGCTCTGCTTCCACTCCACGGTGTTACCAATCAAGACTCCTGCTAGGCCCGGCTCACATTTCTGAGGGCTGATGATGGAAGGCCAAACAGCGGGCCTCGTTAGCAGGGAGGGGTCAACACATTCGATGTGAGAATCTGCCGCGCCGAAGCCGTCTCTGGACAGCAGCCGGGCCGCCGGAGCTCCTGGATCCCTTAGCACGGCGAGCCACCTCAGCGGCTCAGCTGACACCGGGCAAGACCGCACGAGGGAGGATTAGCAGCAGATGAAAGGAAACGGTTCATTGTGGTTGGTTATTCCTTTGCTGCCACCTTAAACGCTGTGCTCTTTCTTAGTAGTGGTCAAAGCGGTATGCAGGGAGGTCTCCAGAGCTCTTTGCACACCTGTACAGGTCTTATCCCCTCATAGAGACGCTCCTGTCGACCTGCTGCTAGTCTGAGACAGTGCGGTGGACAATTTAACACTGTTAATCTTAGCTCCACATCAAAAGCACTTTAGAGAGGCAAAGAAATGCTGCTATTACCAGAAACAGACTTTTTGAGCTTAAGTTACATTTATATCGTATCCACTTTTTGACGCCCCGCAGCAATGCACTACCACAGAGTTTAAAGCACCTTGTTAAGGAGTCTTTTGTGACAGCATGGAATAATTTTTCACTTGAATAAGAGAAAGAAATTGCTTCCCTGCATGCTTTATGATTGCCTCGCAGTTTCTGTTCAGCTTTTCACAGACAACAATAGAAACGGTAAAGCAGCCATACGTGCTGCAGACGTGATTTTCAGAGTTGCGTTCGGCTCAATTCAGTAAATTGTTTCCCCCGTGCCCTCAGGACACTCAGCCGCACTTTCACAGAAGTTAGTGGCTAAATTTAGTAGAGAATGTGTTGACAGCGGCGCCTATTTCCATCGTATAGTGCAGCGAGTATGAAGAGGCTTTATGGGTTGGGGTCATGAAAGACATCCTGATGGACCATCAAACACCCTCAAATGATTTGCTGAGCATTGTTAAATGCCAGGCCACTTAAAGTCAAAAATAACAGCAGCATCTGGAAGTGACCGCTGTTGCGTGATAAAGCATGACACAGTTTGGGAGCCGATCGCCGCCCGACTGCCACATCTATGAATAAAGGTGTGTGCACCACCTACCGTGGAATTGGCATTGTGTCAGAAGTGATTATGTGAGGAGTGGAGTTTGGTGAGGGCCGGGGGGCTCATGACATGCTCTCACCTGATGCCCTGACAGCACCGTGTCCCGCTAAGAATCAAACCTCAGGCTTTGTGTTTCCTGCTCCCACTGAAGCGATAGTGACTGAACAGCAGAGACAACTGTTCTCAGGGCATCACATCTGCACCTTTGTTAGGCGAGGTGGAACAACGGAGCAGAGGAGAGACGCAGGCTGCAACTATTTACACACCATCACCTGCTGTTATGCAGGAAAACAGAAACTATGGGGCCGATCCGACCTATGGTACTGATCATACACACACACAAACAACTCATCTTGCTACTTGATGCAAAGAGACATCTAAAAGGATAAAAGATGCAGGAGAGCGTGCCCCAAGGACCAGGGATGGACTGAAAGACCCCACTTCCACCACCAGAAACCAAACAGGGGCCAACAGGAGAGATTTCCCACCCAAAACTATTCCTAGTAAGGAGCCAGATCGTCTGAGAAGAATCCTGAAACTCTGAACCGACTGGTCGAGGGAAGACCCGGTTTGTCTCTCAGTCTCGGCCTGAATGTTCACGGCTTACAATACGGGTTCATGTTTAAGTTGAGCTGCAGAAAGAGTTGTTACCATTGGTAAACAAAACATTCACCCTCAAATAATCAAGCTCACGTTGGTTGGGGGGACATTGTGCAACACGACATGCTTTTGCAATTGAGTTTTATTATAAATGAGACGAGAGAGCTCCAGTTGTTAAAAGAAAAAAAAAAAAAAGCAAAGCTGATTGTGTCACAATAGCTTTGATTTCTGGAACAAATAAAAACACCAACAATCCTGTAAATTAGGGGCTTTTGTAATATGTTGACCACAGACGTTTGATTAAGGCGTTATGCAACTGTGAGCCTTAAAAGTACAGAATTATTACAGATTTTAATGGGGAATTGTGGAAAGTTTTTTGACTTTAAAAAGCTGCAAGATAATCGTCATTTTGTAAAACTAAGAAAAAAAAAAAAGAAATTTAACCTGAGGTTTATGTAATGTCTTGACAGTCAGTAGCCCCTTTTACATTGACCGACGTGGGGGGGGCGTGTCCATCTGCCCCGTGAATAACTCTCTAAGTTTTAACCGCAGGTCAGGATTAATGTAAACGTGACTAACCCGGGTGGCGGGTCGTGGGAAACGTTTGTTGATCACGTAACTTGAGCATTTCTTATTTTGCATATTAGCCTACCCTGCTGATGTTGGGACAATACGTCAGCCTACATGCCCACACAGGTACGTGGATAACGCCTTCCCTACTCCCCTTACCTCGCCTTCAGGCACGAGGTGACAAACAACACGCCTTGTGTTTATATTAACCATCATCCAGAGATATTAGCGGGTTCCAATCTGAAAACATAATCTTCCTTTATAGAGACTTGTAGCAGAATTTAGTTATATGAAGTACACTAGGCCTATGGGGGCTACGGGGGAGAAGATTCAATTTTTGCCACCAGATAGGAAATATTTGGTTCAAACTAAACAAAAAACAGTTGGCTTTAGGAGACGTTGTGTTTTCTCAGCTGCCTTTTTTTTGTGTTGTTTCTATTTATTTTGCTTTGTCCACATGCAACATGCAAAGACAATGAGGCGGAAGCTGAATGTGCAGGATGAGTCCGATGAAAGACAACAGCTAGCCGACAGTAATCTGCATCTCTAAACCTGCAGCCGTCATTCAGCCTCGTCTTCTGTTCCTCTGTCGACACGCAGCGTCGCACCTTCAACCAAAAGCTGATGTCTTACCTTCAACAATGGCTGAGCGTTCCCTGCCTGATCAGCATAAACCGAGGACGGGATCACTCACAGACATACTTATCCACAGATTAAATGGTGGTGGACTTCACAATGAAAAAACAAACAAAACAAGCAAAAAAAACAACAAACAAAAACAGCTTGTTTCAGTCAAGAAGCTGACGCTTTACTCGGCTTACAGTCTGACACTCCAGCGTCTTTGTTTCCCTGAATTACAACCGCTGGGTCTGAAATGGACAGAGGGCCTTGGAAGTGAAGTGGATGATTAAAGAGTAATGATAAACAACAGCAGCAAACGGACCGCTGAAGTGCTAAAGGTTCACCAGGGATTAGATATTTTCTTTATTGGATTGGAAATATCTAAAAATATGCGTTTGTTGGTACAACACTAAATGAGTGATTAAAGCAGCTTAGGCGACTCCATTTTACCAAAACAATGAGAGGATTGCTGGATCAGTCACACTATCCTCTGGGTGAGTTTGTGTGTGTTTCCGCGCGTGTGTGTGAGGACAGAGTGTGCCGTCCATAATCGACCATGCGAGGGTGAAAGAACTTGTACTTTGAGCTATTCATTTGTGGTGGGTAGCTGTATCTGAGTACACGCTGCAGAGACCGCTCTTTGTTTTCTGCTGGCACAACAGAGCGCTTCAGTGGGAACTTTGGGAGGTCCCTCATTACGGACGGTGATTCATTCAGAAGCCTGACCCGGCTGAGGAAACACCTTCTCTGTGCAGAGAAATGACGCAGTGGGTACTCCGCTTGAGCCAAAAGTAACAACAGCGTTGTTAGTGGGGCCTCGTCAGCTGCATTATTAACTCCTTTCTAGCAACGCGCATGAACGGAGACACGTTCCTGTCCTCGTGTAATCCAGTCGATTAATTTGTTACCTGCGATGCTAAACAGTTTAGGAGTGATCTGCGCAGCCTCCCAGTTCCAGAAGAGCCATCACCGGGGCTTCAATTTGAGCTCAGGGCCACGATCTGAGGAGGCACAGATAAAGTATACATTCTCCGCAAACAAAATAGGTCATGCTGTTCAGCTCCAATTAGATGCTAAGAGGAAAAAACAAAAAAACAAAAAACAAAAAAAGAGCAGTCAGCTGTAGAGTTGAGCAGCTGTATACAAAGCAGCCAGCAATAATTAAAAACGAACCAATCCCATAACTGACATGTTCAGCAGCCACTCAAATCCAGGCTGGAGAGTGAATTCATACGAAGGGATCGACCTCAGAGTTTCACAGACGTGTAATGTATGTAGAGGGGCCCTTCAATGTGTGTAAGATGTTGCGTGTGTGAAAACTAGGTCATCTGCTGAGAACTGACACATCCTCCTGCAAACAGATATTCAAAAATCTGAGAGTGTGGAGAGGGGTGCCACGAGCAATCTGGGAACAACAACAACAACAACAAATGACTGCACAAATTGTCGGGGACGGAGATGAAACTTATTTGGCGTCTTTTTCTGCGCAGCATCGCAAGTCCTGGGAACGGAGCGGATGCCATATTAAACAGGATGCAGGTTTCCCTGGTTTTGGGTGAGAACTCAGAGTCATTTCCCTGCCGCTTCCTCGTGTGGTAGCCTGGGGCTATATTTAAGCGCGTGTGGTGGACATAATGAAGACTCATACAGGTTATCTCCTCAAATCAATGTATTGGCAGCCTGCACTTCCCCTTTTGCAGTACAGCGTCGTCCACCTCCTGTGTAATTTCACCTCCCAGACAAACCATGATATACCCTTCTCCTTCCCTCCTGAAACAACTGCATGGTTTTATCTGACACCCTGAAATAAAGCTCCTGACCAAAGTTTACAGCTAAAACACCACAGCCGACAAAATACAGAGGCCGGCCCGCTCTGGGGACGCTGCCTCGGCGGGCGGGAGAGAGACGGGGAGAGAGAAAAAAAAGTTTACAAAGTGCACACGTTTCAGGGACTCCAATCCAGGCGAGAATTATGAACTCCCATCTGAGGACTGAAGAGGATGTGAGCAGGGCAGAGAGGAAGAGAGTTTCAGCAACGCTCCGAAGAAAACGAGAAAGAAAACCCCGGAGACGACGTGTTTGTGTGCACAGGAGAAGCCAGCAGGGGCCAGTGTTTGTGCAGAGGGTTTCGCTGTCTGCTTTGTGAATGAACCGTGATGACTCTCGGCCTACCTGTGAATAATAATTAGTGAGGAGTACGCCTGAATCGCCGCATTAGCACAGACGGCTTCAATAACTCTGTAATGGACGGCTGAATCCAGCGTGGGAACGCAGGAGCTGTTGAAACGCTGTCAGGGGCGTCGTGGGAAGACAAAGGGCGGTAAAAACTTCTGTTCCTCCGTCTCTGACCGGCTCCGGCTGGCATGGGATTCAACATCTCACGTGTCATTATTCCTTTTCAGATTAACTGAAGGGCAGGTTCCAATCCTGTTTGTTTAACTTGGGTGGCTTTGGATGACGTCAGAGCTTTTCTGCAGCCTCCTCACTCCTCGTCCCTGCGTTTAAATGATGGGGATTAGGCCTGTGTTGAAAAAATCGATTTCCCAATTCTAAATCGATTCTCTTATTAATTCCTAAAAATCGATTCATATGTCTAAAGATCGATTTTTTTTAATTTTTTGGGATTTCTTTTTTATTTTATTTTTTTTATTTTATTTATTTATGTATTTTTTTTTCATCATTACATTACAACTCTTGGTTATTTTTTTGTTTATCCCCAAAAAAGGAATGTTTTGTTGGACACGAGAATAACTGGTGCCATGTTTTTGTCTTTAAATATGTTTAAAGGTATGAAAACATTAAAGTGTTAGGTTATAATTGCATAAATTGTCTATATGTCATTACTTTATATACTGTCTTGGGGTTACATTTGCAAAAAATGCTAAAAACCAAATGCTCAAAAATTAAAAACCAAAATAGACCGAAAATGGAACAAATAAAAACGGAATGTGGGAAAAAAATAAAACCGATTTCATCCGTCTCTGTTTCCTCCCTGGATCTGTTTGGTAATTCTGACCCAAGATGTTTCTGAAAGCAGTTCTATCAGCATTCTGGGAGCTGATTGGTCCTTACAGCATCATTAGCTGCCAATACTTGCTGTTTTAAACTTTAAACTGTTTTAATAACACTAACCCAAATTGATTTCGGAATCGAATCGAATCAAATCTTGATAATCGATTCTGAATCTTAAGAATCGGAATCGAATCGATTCTTGACATTTGAATCGATCCCCAGCCCTAATGGGGATTTATAAACACCCTCTCTTAAAAGTCTGTAAAAGCCACTTTAAGTCCGCGTGAGTGTTGGTATCACAAACTCATCACAAGAATAACCCCTGTATCTGCATGCCTTTACTTCAGAAACACGGCGAGAGGTTGAAACCAGGAAAATACACCGCTCAGATATTTTAGACTCGCGGGGCTCACTGAACTGTAATGACAGATATTGACCCGGCCGATTATTTACCAGCTGTGGCGTTCGTCTCGGAGAGGGGGAGGCGTGAAGAGAGCAGGGTGACAGGGATTATTTATGAGCACTTATGTGAAAAACACTTCTGATGTGCTGGGGGAGTGAAGCAGCCAATCAGCAACTAACAAAAATAAACTTGAAAGCAAGCACAGGAAGTTCCGGCTGAGACGAGCTAATGGACAGATTAAGCAGCATTTAGGAACTTCACTGACCTGATCTCCACCTCATTCCTTATTCAGTCCTTTCCAAGAACATTCTGGAGTTAGTTGTACGCACTAAAGGTCCTATGGTGAGGCATGTCTTTAAAGAATGCTCTCAATTTCATGAATATTAAAGAGGAAGCAGCTTTTTATTAGTTGAACTGCTTCTAATTGTGCAAACAGACTTCTGTGTTTAATCAAAGCGGACACAGAGCAGAGGTAGGTTATAGTTGTTAACCATGAACAGATGCGCCAAGAGCCTTGGGAGGAAGGGTTTGCCCTTATTTCAAGACTATGAGATAGCCAATAAAACGGGTGGGTCTTTTCACGATCAGCGTGCAAATACCACATCCTTAAAAAACACCACCGGTCAGAGAAGGATAAATACACCTCCGAAGCCCTTTTCAAAACCAAATAATACTGGTATGTACGGTTTCTGCTCAAATACAGCACGACGTATGCAGGGAAGTTGCTCAGTCTGCAAAAAATATGTAGATGAGGTGCTGCTTCGAGAAAAACACTGGTCACAGCAGTGAAAAGGTCAACTTCTAGCTCCTGGCCTCATGAGATGCAGGAAGAGAGGTAGACTGGTCAGTTCCTGCACATCTTTCCCCAAGACTGGAGATTTTTCACTTGTTTGTGTAAAACAAGAAACTTCCTTAAAATCGAGACATTTCACGAAGACGTGAAATGTCTCGATTTTAGGATGAGAAGATTGGGCCCGTTTTTGTTAGCGAGGTTCTGGGTGGATTTTTTGGGGCCAAACCATTGACCATTACCAGGAAGGGCCTTGCAAAAGTGGCTTTCAAGGTTTTCAAGGGTGAGGAATGTTCCCTTGGTAGGTGAGGTACTGAGGTTGGCGGGGGGTCGCTGCTGGTCTGATGTCTAAGTTACGTTCAGCACTATCACGTGAACATAAATCATACCACCACAACTCATTTAAACCATTTGGACTGAAACATTTAGCCGCAAGTACATTTCATGAAGTTGAAGACTTCAAGAAAAAAAATGATAGATGGGGCGACTCATCGGTTTAGGTTTTGTTTTTAAAATCTCAATCTTTACCGTCACTGTGTTTGTTGAAAAAACACAAGTAGCATTCTGTGTTTCTATGATTACGTTTACATTCAGTCAAAATTCGGGTTATTGCTAATATTCCGGTTACTGAAACATTCGGAATATTCCGTTTACATGGTGATTAATCATTCGGGATATCTGGATCAAACCACCGACGCGCGGAGAACATCATGACGCAATTCCCGTAATTTCCGCTTCTTCTTCCTGTATCCAAATTCAAAACAAATGCTGCTTTGCGCAACTTTTCTCTCACCTTCTTGTAAATCTCACTATCCCGGTACTTTCTACCGTCTACAAATGCAGAAATGTTCATATCCTTCATTACATTTATGAAGTGATTAGTCTCCTCTTGGTCTTGGTTTCTCTGTGTTTATAAGAACTTCCTGGACTCAAAAGACCAGGATTCCTTGTGAACAGAGCATGTGCAGAAATCAAATTCATGTTCCGTTTGATGGGGATATTCTGTTTGGCGTTTACATGACCCAATATTCAGGTTTTAAAAGGAGTAACCCAGGGCTCATATTCGGGTTGCATGTAAACGCAGTCTGTGTTTCTTCTTCTCTTTATTCTTTTGCTGTAATCAGTTAAAAAGCTGCCGGTAAAAAAACACCAAACATTACAGCCACCTTGTGGTCAGTTGTGTTATTTGTTCAGTCCAAGGTTCTTGTGTGGCGTTGAAGCAGAACAAAGACCCGGCGGCTGAAGGGGCCGAGGACACGGCCCTGTTAGAGTTTCCTGCCGGTCAGATTCACCCGGAGCTCCTGCTGCCGGAAACTCACCGATTGACACCGCGACCCCTAATGGTTCTGATCCCTGCTCACACTCGTGACTATTTACACTGGAGATTTGTCAAAGAACACAGAGCCTGTTATAAACCTGGAAGCAGCGGCTGAGGAGAATCCCTCCGATGTGTTGGCGTTACCAAGTGATGGAGATCCGATTCAAATTCCTGACCTCCAAGATCAGTTTTCCAGCACGCTGACCTTTAGTCCACGAAGCACTCGGTAAACAGCTCGCGTGTGGACCATCATAGTACGCCGCGCCGTTCGGCAGCGTGGTCATCGGCGCAGCAGTATTTATTTACAGCAGCTTGCACATGTCAAGCGTCAGGGGAGTCTAACTGATCGCTCACAGAGGTGTGATGCCCTCTGATGATACAACAGATGAGAATGTGCAGTGCATGGTTACAAGGCATCATTTAGTCAACTGATATAAGCAAACCAATTTAGTACCGCAAACTGGCATGTGCTTCAAGGGTGAGCGGGTTTAACTGCCTTATGTGGCTTCCCCTGCGGTACGTAACTGGACCTCTGCACACATTCCTCTTCAAATGACTATTTATTTCTGTAGTGAGAATGGAGTCCGTTTTACACTTTCTAGGGGTAGGACTTTTTTAAATGTAAAATTAATTAAAAAAATTATGATTTTTATTAAAATTATATTATTTTTGCTTTAATTTACAATTTTTAAATAATTCCTGATCCCCATGGTCAGTGAGGGAATTACTTAACAGATTCTCTAATCTACCGTCCGCTACATGTAGAATTTTTTAAATGACACACTGTTTGCAGAACACTTTAAAAACAAGAGTGCAAGCCCGCCCTGGTGAGTCAACGACCCAACTAGTGAAGCATCCTCCACCTGAGAGTCGGTACTTTGGTCTGGAGGGTAGTACCGTCCACAGACCTCAGCACTGATGGTCTGGTTCTGTTGTTTGAATCCTGCTTGTAACATATGTAGAGATGCACTGATACCAATCTTCTTGGCGGATTTTTTTTTTTTTTTAAATCTAACCCGTCAGCTCCACTTTTGGTTTATCCTGCTCCCTGTCCAACAATTATAACTAGCAGTATACAGGTTATTGTATTTACAAAGCTTTCCGTTCAGATTAAAACACTAAATTTTCACTCTCTTTTCTCAAAACTGCACCAGGTTAAGAGCTTTCTCAGTCTCATAAAGTTAGAAGTGCATTATTCTGACTAGTGACATTAGTACAACTATGATAATATTATCATCATCATTATTAATAATAATAATAATAATAATAATAATAATAATAATAATAATAATAATAATAATAATAAATGAAAATCAGTAACTTTATATCAGTTTTGTCTGTTTAAAAAAAAATCAGATTGTGCCTCATGACTTGTTTCTAGTAGACTGCGGTTGGCAAAAAAAAAGTGTGAGACAAATGCGCCAGTATGAAGCACGTTTTTGTGTGTGTGTGTGTGTGTGTTTTTATTTTCCATAAAATCCCTGCTTCGGACATTTTTGAAAGTGAAATAAACCAACGTCCTGTTACGGTCAATCCCTGTGCATCAGTATGATCACAACCCATGTGATGATACCCGCTGAAATAGATGACACAAATAAAAAAATAACAATACTTGACATGTAATGGTAGGTACATAACGTCAAGTTTATTTCAATGTTATTAGCTGTGATGTTTTTGTCCAGGACTACTGCCCATCCTTTGGCAACCAAAAGTCCTGTCTGTCTCGGTCCGTTTCCACTCCACCTTCTACCATTAAGTGCCAGCAGCACTTGCTGTGGCTGATCTTTCCAATATTAGGGACGGGAGACGGCGAGAGCAAGACCATGGTTCATAAAAGTCTTTGAAATATTCCTTCAAATGAAACTAAAGCTCATATTAAACCATGAAAGGAGGTCTTTTGTCCTGCTTTAAGCAGACAATCCCATTCGGCTGACCATCATGAGAGCGTTTATTTTACCTTTACATAAAATCCTGCATTCTTAAACAGAGGAAGAAGAAAAACAGTTTGAAAAGCACATCCCCACACTAGTGTAATTGTAGTATTCACATGAGTGGGAGTGCTGCTTCAAGATCACAGCTCATTTCGTTTTTAATAGGGCTATCAAGACAATATCACTGAGAAACTGCCAGGAAAATGTTCTAATTATACTTTTAGGTTCATTACTTACACACATACTCAATTTCACACACAAACAATGGCTTATTTTGATGGCACAATTTTCCGAAGGCTCCACCGTGCATTTCTAAGGAAGAATTTGCTTGACGGAAATAGATATCTGTGTCCTCAAAGTAAGGTGGTACTTAAACGGAAAAGAAATGCGTGCGTTGATGAATGCACATGTGAATATGAGGCTTCCTTTTCTTATGTTCACACTTTGCAGACTGCTAAAAATAGAAAGCCGCTTTAAGGAATCCTCAGTAAGTATTTACTTCTTTTTCATGTCGCCAGAGGGAAATTCTCATGATAAGACGGCAGCGAAACACAGAAGAATATGTGGATGAGCTTTTAATGTTATGGCTCAACGGAGCACTGAAAGACTCAAAACTAGATCGTGGGTCCAAAAAAAAATGGAAAAAGGACTGAATATGTATAATTATCGCCTCTGATGGTACATAATAAGTAATGGCTTTTCAAGTATGCAACTTCAAAACGGTAATATTAAAAATTCTTAATAATGAATATGTGACCATCTCTCTGCCTGTTGGATAAGTGGAGTAGAACATGGTGCAATTTGTTTCGAGGTGCATCTACACGCAGAAAAGATCACAGGGTTGCAGATAACATGCCTTCATGTTTGTCAAAGCCTTGGGCGCATGCTTTGTAGTTGCACTTGGTAACTCTGCACAAGGCACAGAATCCTCTCTGGTAATCTATAGCGCTGCTGGTAATCCTGCACTCTGCTTGCTTGCTTTTTTAAGGTCTGGACATAGTTGTGGAGTTTAGGGCAGCTGGGGTCGATCCAACTAAGAAAAGCATCTCACAACAAGAGTTAACACCCGATCTCCTTTCAGTGCGAGTCATTTAAATACCCTCAAGCAACGTGCAACGCTGCCTTCTAGAAAGATGTTTCTAGGGAACAACAACGGTGGACCACATTTGTTTTCTATCAACATCAAGAGGAAGTTAAATCAAGATATTAAGAAGATTCATAAGTTTAGGCAGTTTGTAATATCCCTAAGTTAGGAGGCGAGCATGGAAAATCTCTCATAGAAACATCTGAATACTGGTCATTTTTGAAGTCCAGACGAATTAAATATAAATAGTACAATGGTTTCTAGTATTTATATATACACACAGGGCCGCCGCAAGGGGTGTGCGAACCGTGCGACCGCACGGGGCCTCGCGCCCCAAGGGGCCTCGCGCTATGGGCCGTTTTTGAAAAAAAAAAAAAAAAAAAAAAAAATCGTTTTTTTTTTTTTTCCTTTTTTCCCTTATAAATATCAACAGTCACGTTCCATTACACACTTAAATGTGTACTAGTCTGTGCATATCAATAAATATATGTGCAATGATGCGCGTGTCTGTTGTTCAATACAACTGATCAGACCAAGCGCATTGACACAAGCTAGTCTGATCCAGACGGGTGGAGTTGGAACAAACTGTCACACAATGTCGAGAGAACGAGACAAATTCAGGAAATTTCCATCAGGGAATGAAAAAAGAAAAAAACTAAAGAAAATGGAAGAGTTTAATGCCTCTCTGAAAGGCTCGTTTGATAAATTTGTTAGAAAAATCACCGATCTGACCGGGTCTCAAGCAGCCGTGGGGCCCCGCGTCGAGGCAAGAGATGATGATGAGGCAGGGGAAGGTATCCAGTATTTTGCTAATTGGAGAGGGCCTCGCAAATCTCCCAGGCGGCTCTGTATACACATATATCGATCTATCGATCTATCTATCTATCTATCTATCTATCTATCTATCTATCTATCTATCTATCTATCTATCTATCTATCTATCTATCTATCTATCTATCTATCTATCTATCTCACATCACAAAGGTGTGTAGAGGTTCTACGGTTAGTTTCAATAATAATTACATTTGATCTAATTTAATCAAATCAATTCTTGTTGTTTTTCTTTTTCCATTTGCAGTACCAGAGGGTAACACCAATCCTCCCCTACATTTGGGCCACCTGTGTAACACCGACTACATCCTCCGAATGCCACCGTCAGCAGCTCAGACCGGTCGGGTCATGGACAAAGACCATCTGATGGTCCTGGAATGCCGGGGAAATAGTTGTGGGACATTCACAGAAACTCCTTTGGGAGCAGCAGGTTGCGTTGTCGGGTCTTTGTTGACCGGGCTTTCTTTTTTTTTTAATAATATTTTTATCCCGATTTTTTCCCCATTTTATCACCCAGTGCTCCTACCTAATAGGGATGCAAATTATCGATTATTTCATTAATTGATAGTTGATAACCTTATCGATCGATCAACGATTAGTTGATAAGCGGCGTTTTTCCCCCATCTAAGATACAAACATAATTTTTTTTGCTTATATAAAATACAAAGGACATTTTAATGTATTCCTTAATCAAATATTTATTTGATACAAAAGTAACAAAAAGACATTTTTGTACCACAAGGAATATAATATAAAGTGCACTTCAAGGCTATTAGTAGTAGCAGCAGCCATAATAGTGTCATTTGTGTCAAGCAAATTTTAAGTTCTAGTTACGTTTTAAGTTAGAGTTTTGGCAGTGTTCAAAATAAAATGATGAGACCTGCTGTATTGGAGCACATTTTCTTTTAGTTAAAACTGTAGCGGGGACAGATGTTTAGAGAAACCTATGTATGTACCGGGTGAAGGCTGATTTATGGTTCCGCGTTACAACAACGCAGAGCCAAGAAGGTCCTGGGTTTGATTCCCGCCGGGGACGCTGTGGGCGCTGAAGTGCGTGTTAGTTCTGTTAGTTCTCTTTCTGTGTGGAGTTTGCATGTTCTCCCCGTGTTCCCCTGGGTAGCTAATGGGAGCTACCCTCACAAAAACATGCACACAGTCCTGGGCTATACATGCCCCCTCTGGCCAACCGGGGCGCCAGATGGGGTGGGGAGGATCCGGCCGGAATAACGTGATCCTTCCACGCGCTACGTCCGGCCGGAGAAGCCCCACCCTGTCTGGTGAAAAGATGCGGCCTGCTCACTCCTCAGGTTAAGGAGGAGACCTGAGCTCAGTGCAGGGCCCTCCCAGGGTTGGTAGAGGATGGCAATGCACAGGACTGTTAGGTAGGAGCACTGGGTGATAAAATGGGGACAAAACCGGGATTAAAAAAAAAAAAAAAAAAAAAAAAAAAATTAAAAAAAAAAAAAGATTAATTGTAATCGTTAATTTTAATCGGGTAATTTCATAACGGCAATTAATCGAAAATCGATTAATTATTAACATCCCTACTACCTAAGTGACCGTCCTGGGCATTGCTCCCTCTACCAACCCAGGGAGGGCCCCGCACTGAGCTCAGGTCTCCTTGACCGGGCTTTCTTTATACCACACGTGTCATTTGAAACCATCACACCTCCAGCTGAGGAGTTTGTAGGCCAGGTGACAAGCTCAGAGTCTGTATCATGTTCTTTCACCCCTTGTTAAACAGTTTTTTGCAAAGGCTGTGGATAGCTGAGCTACATAATTGATTAGCTGGATGGAAAGTGTTAAAAGGACAGTTTGTTTTTTTTAAATCAAAACACTTCATTATAAAAGGAGAAGCACTGTAATGAATTCATCTGTCACATACTTTAAGTTTAAAGTACCTTTAACATCAAATTTCCTGAATTCATATTCTTTTAATTAGTGCACAAGAGGTCAGACGGTAAAAATGCGTGCGCGTGCATTTGTCTATCAAAGTCTGTCGTTCAGATAATGAAGGCAATGTGGAATGCTTTCAGCATTATTGTAAGAACTGTTCTTACAAAATAAATCTAGATAGAAATTTACTGTAACAGAAAGGAGTCTAAATTGGCCCAACAGACACAGACATACAGAGCTGAGAGAAAGATAACTCTCAACCTTCCTTCTGTTTCCTTCCTATCAGTGGTGGTCTACGAAGATAATGTTAAGTGTGCTGCTCAGGTCAAACCACAATAGATCACATTTTTAGCTAAATGTATATTAGTGGCATGGCTATGGTCACATCTTAGTGGCCAGGAATCCCTGAGGGGCATTATCCATCAAGTGTCATGTTTTTCTGTGAAACATTTTTTGCAAAATCGTAGCCAAAAAGCAGTCGAAATCATAAGGGAAACTTAAATGGATTCCTTAAGGCCGGGACACACCAACCCGATAATCGGCTGTTGGACGCCTTCGGGCAGGCGGGAGAGGTTGGGAGAGGTCGGCAGAGGTCGGCAGAGGTCGGCAGAGGCCGGTGACTCGAGTCTGGTTTGTGTGTCCCCTGCAGTCATCCATCAGCGTTCATGTTTGCCGATTCAAGATGTAGAATTGGCCACTAGCCATCGGCCTCTATGACCAATCTGATTGGTGGAGCACTAGCCATTGACTAGCAAATCAGAGTTAACCGGAAATGACAATGGTAAACATACTAGATAAACAGCAACGGCACAAAGACTAAGCTACACTCTATCAAGGCATCGGTTTGGATCTGGATTGTGTTTGATTGTATTATATTTTCATTATTAGCATCGTATCTTCGATCCTTCTTGACTTCTATCAGATGTGAAACACTGACTGAGGACAGCGGGCTCTGTTCAGAACTCTAGACTAGAGCGATCATCTCTCTGGCATTCAAGGTTCAAGGTTTACTTTATTAATCTCCCACGGGAGAAATTGGTCTCGGAGTAGAGGCCACAAAGCTGCAGTACAGACAGACACAGACGACACATTAACAACATCAACAACACCATCAACATCGGCAAAGGCATATGCAGCACTTGCAACAGCACTGTATAAAACAGCAAACAAGTGCAAATTGTTAAAAGACAATGCTAGCATCATCAGTATTTTTAGCTTCACTGTACAAGAGAGATGGCATGGCATGTCAAAGGTCTGCCTCCCATGACTGAAACACCTCCGGAAGGAAGCAGCAAGGTGGTTTCTTGGTTAGTACCAAACCACCTCAGCTGGCTCCTCCCAATGTGAAGGAGCAGGATTCTATCTCAAGTCCCTCCTGAATGGCTGAGCTTCTCACCCTCTCTCCGATTCAGGTATCACCCCAACTCACTTCAGATATTTGAACCCACAATCCTACTCTTTCAGTCACTACCCACAGTTCATGACCACGGTCGAGGATGGGAATGTCCATCAACCTGGAAATCAGGAAGCTTTGCCTTTTGGCTCAGCTCTCTCCTCCCCACAAGAGAGACCAGTGCAGAGTTCACATTAATGCAGATGCTGCACAAATCCATCCATCAATCTCCTCAGCCTTCCTTCCTTCACTCATGAATAACACCCAGAGATACTTAAACTACCCCACAGTCGACGGGGAAAGGGTTTCCACTCTCTTCTGACTGAGAACTATGAAGGCTGAAACTCATCCCTGCGGCTTCACATGTAGATACAAACTCCTCCAAAAATCACAGCCTGATGAAGCTAACAGACAACAGACGATGTGCAAACACCAGAGATAAAAGCTGGTCCAGATCTTTGGCCAACCAAACTGGACCGCCTCGGCCTGGAAAAACTGTGCATAAAGCACCTTCCACACTATGAAACTGAGTTTCCATAGTATTTTGTAGCACCTAGTACCTCCACGGATAGCAGTTGCCAAACACTTAAGGACAGCAACAAGTGCAAAACTATAATAAATGGTACTAAAAGTAAGAAGCTGTCCCCAAAGCTTTGCTAAAGTATGAAGAAGTAACTCACAACGGTATGCATTCTGCTGACAAACTCCAGTTTGGTGATATTGCATGAAATTCTGGAGGAAATGCTAAGAACAGGTGCTGAGAAGGGCTCACGTGAACGAGGGCAGTTAAATTAAAGACAGCAGACAATCAAATTTTGGTTCAGAACCAGTTAAAATAGAGTGCCAGGCACATGGGCATAGGGGAAATCTCAACAATCAAACTATCATCTTTAACTCATACACCTGGAATATGACATGAATATTCTTAAAGCACCTCATGTAAACACCTCGACTGAAATACAGTCTCATTTAGATTAAGGTCAATAACTAGATCATTGCTATGCATGAAGTAATACATTGATTAATATGTTGATTTTAGGAGATTTATAATCCTGCTGGATTCACAAGTGTTCAAATACCTTCAACGAGATATAATTGGTTCTTATAATCCAAAAGTTTCTAATGTATTTCGTTATTTCCCAGCATTTGCATACGGAACCTGCGGGCACCGTATGCAAATGTTCTGTCGCAGGTCAAAGAGGTGAAGTGTGGAAGACGGAAAAATGTCAAGTTACTCCAACATGTCTGACGGATGAAGCCATCATTGACCTCACAGGGGGATTTTGTTGGCTGCAGGGATTGAGCAGTTCGAAATAATCCCCCCTGTCAAACGTCACTCAAGCTCAAACAGCAACACATGTTATCATCCTGCTTAGCTTCCCCCCATTTTGGGAACGGAGACACTCTTAGAAATTGACACGATTACTGTCAGCGACCTGGATTTTTTTTCTGGACCACAAAGGAGATCAAACACTGATCGATTTGGCAAATTCATATCCTTGAAGTGTGTCTATATAAGATGCTATTTTTTTACACACCTTCCTTTTACTTGAGACTGGGTGCTCTGTGGGAGGACTGGGCTTTTGTGAGGGAGACGCTGATACGGGTTGAAGCCGGGGCCAGTGGAGATGAGCTGATCAGAGCAAGCCTAATTCATGAAATTTCACTGCAACTAGTTCATGTTGGACTTCTAATGAAACTGACCTTCTATGAAAAGACTCAATTATGTGACGAGATCTCTTTAATAAAGTCATCAATCAAAGCAATGGGCTTCAACTGACAAAGTCCTGGGTATTACACAAAATCAACATACACTCAAAATTACTCAACAAAGTTTTCGATCGTCGTAACAAATATGTAAATAGTTCTTTTTTAATTGACTACGTTGTTGTATTTTTTTCCCTACAGATTAATAGAGGCTAAAACCACTCTTTTTAAGTAGATTTGACAACATTCACAAAAGGATGTGAAATGTCATGACTCTGGGTCAAGCACATTGGGGAACAAAACGGCAAAGTTGACAGATTTGCTTTCACTCTAATCTGGCTTTTGTAATATTTCTGGGTTATTTTGACGTTAAAGATCTGCTATAGTGTACACAAATAAAGAAACATCTAGGGTATAAATGCACATAATTCATGAGCGTTTCAAGTAAACTACGTCATTTACAGCACATTCTTTGGTTGAATTTGTATGTAAGGCATTAAGTTTTCTAAAATAAAGAAGAGAGCGTGGGGAACCGCAGCTTCCCTGTCTCAGTTTATCCTTGGAAGAGGAAGACAAATATATACTTATGTAGAGCAAAAGCTATGTCGTTAAAATTAGTGCTTTGCTTTTATCTGAAATCAAAGAAATCCTCACAAACCTATTAAACGCCACCTTTTTTTTTTTAAATAAAAAAAACAATGCATCATACTGGGACCAAAGCTAGCTTTTCAAGCAAAATGTAGACTTTTGTTTTGAACAAATATAATTAGACTTACTTTTTAGATACGGCACTTGCTGCAATGTTGAAGCTAATTTGTATTTAGTAAAGTACAGTCCTTGATGAGATATTCCCCGAGGCTGAGAGGCCCAGTTTGTACTTTGCACCAGCATAAAATCCTTGAATTAAAGAAAACTCAAGGGCCCTCCACTTTCCAGATATTGTCGAAGGCTGGAAACACTGAGATTAGAATAGCGGTCTCTATGGCATACATAACTCTGTTCTAAGGGATGACAGTATTTTGTAATTCTTATTGTTAATGTTCAGTTCTATAAAAAGGTCTTGTATTGAAGCCGGTTTATTTTAATGCTTTGTATGACATCAAATGTTTGTTTTTCTCTGTAGTGCCATACCATACTCCCTTACTGACGACAAACTGGATGGTCCCGTTCCGTTTTTACCTTGGAGGACATGGTGTCGATGATTTACACTTATAATCCTGTACACACACTAACACCCAAGAAACACGCTGGGAGGATTATATATCCCAGGTGGAGTAGGACGTGATAGATGGTGGATAACGGGGCTACTTAGAGAACTGACACCAATTCAGACCACGTGAATGGAAAGAGTGGATGCTTTGATAGCAGTTTTTCTCAACGAGCCTCAATTTAGCCGAAATGTCTATAAATAATCAAATAATCAAATGAGTAAAATAAAAGCAGCAGTGTCAGTAGGTAGTAGGAGGGTAACAATATATCGTGCCACGAAATTTCGCGATACAAAAACGCCATGATACGTGTCGTGAGGTGACAAACTGTAGCGCGATATTGGGTTATTAATATTAATATATTGTGTTTACTAGTAACGCGCATCCTATTGCAGCGGGATCACGTGCTGACCACGCCTCGACCCGCGGACGAAAATCTTACTACGCTCAGAAGAAACTAGTACCGTTTTACGGTCCCGATCATGGGACTCTTTGGGTTTTCTTTCAGCTCCGAACTTTTACTTATAAAGGTGAGCGTGAATCAATCCTTTTTATGGTGTAAAGATTGTGTCGTCCCCAAAGGTGTGAGGGATGAAACGATAACGGGGTTCACCTTACGGCCTCAGGCTGGAGCAGGTGAAGCTCTTAGCTCTGGCAGAAGATAAATAACAGTCATGTTGCATTTTGAGTTTGGGACTTTTCATAGTTTATTTATTTACTTTTCTTTATGTATTTAATTTTAGTTGTTAAATTTCTGGAAAAGAAAAAAGTCAAGTCATACATGAGAGAAACTATTCAGTTTGTGGCAAAAACTGAAGATGCATAATGCAAACCTGACATTTACTTTTAGTTCAGTTTGTGGAAAATGGTTGGCCAGGCTTGTTCTTTGAAACTTAAACATTTATAAAGCATTACAAACTGTAAAGATAGGGCAAACACACAGCATTGTTTTGTATTTTGTGTCTTTCAAATAAAAGACAATTTTTTCTAGTCATATGTTCCTGATTCAAGGTTGTTAAAAAAATACTGCTATAATATCGTATCGTTATCGTGACCTCAATATCGTGCATCGTACCGTGAGATTAGTGTATCGTTACACCCCTAGTAGGTAGTGTGTGATGATGAAAACCCTTCCTACCTTTATTGGAGCAGCTGGTCCAGCGGTGTAGGTCACCATGGCAGGGGGAACATCAGTGATGTAGGTCTTCTTGGGCCCGGAGGGCTGGTATCCCTGGGCCGGGACCAGGTCGGGTCTCCTGGAGCTCACTCCTCCTGGATGATGCTGCTCCTGAGGGGCCATCGGGGAGAAGCCGGGCTGTGGTGGTCCGTAAGCAAAGTCGGGACCTTTGGGCTGGGCGGGCATGTACTGCACCTGTGCGGGGCTGCGGACCGGCACTTGGCCAAAATGCTGCCCCCCCGGGGCTTGGTGTTGGGGGCCCGGTTGGGCCGACCTCACCTGGACGTTGAAGGTGGGCTGGCTCGGGGTGGACGCTGTAGCGTAGGAGGCCGGCACAGGCTGGGGAGCCATGTGGCTTTGAGGCTTGGTCACCGGGCTGGCGGAGTAAGGCGGCATCGCTGAGCCCCCCCCTGGGGCCTGAGGTTTGGGGGTGGACTTCTTGGTGGCCGTCAGAGGAGGCGTGTTTGGAATGACCATGCGCTTATAACCAGTGACCGGAGTGTTGCCGCTGGAGCGCTCCAAAGTCCCGGTATTCTGGAAAAGAGCAAAAAAAGAAAAAAGATTAGTAAATGGTGAGTTATGGCGGGGATGGGGGGGGCCCAATGCAAAAATGTCTTAAAGCGACACTACGTAACTTTTCCACCTTAATATCATATTTCCAGAGTCATTGTGATGGTACATCAACTTCCAACAGGTTTAATGAACCTCTGTCATGGTCTGAGGGGTCTGTATCGCCTTCACTAGCACTATGTAACTTTGAGGAGCAGGGTAGGAACCCTTCCACACTAAAAAACTACACATCTTTACGACTTTGACTGCTTTACGGCATACGTCACTTCCCCCTCCTTCCCGATTCGCAGTCGAGACGAAAATGGGCGGGGCTTGGAGCGCAGCTCCGCAGAAGCTGGTAACCCGTTGCTGTGTTGTGGCTGCAGCAGCTCCACACAACACACGTGGGGAAAAGATCGCTAATGGTTTAACTATTCAACGGTTTCCTGCTCGGAGGCAGAACCACGCAGGCCAAGTATCTGATATAACAGAGTAAAAGAGTGAAAGAGTCGTCGGCTCACTTGGATTGCGGCTGTAACGACCAAACCTTCCACACAGTAAAGCCTGAATTATGGTTCTGCGTTAAATCGACGCACACCTACGGCGTAGGGTGCGTGTCACCGCGTACTCTACGCCTTAGGCTCTGCGTCGATTTAACGCAGAACCATAAACAGCCTTAAACCACAAACACTCACACAGACCGGGTCGGATCAAAACACGGGTTTTATTCCCCACTTCTCCAGCTAAACGCAGTTGCTGGCCAGCTCTCTGCGGTGCAATTAACCCCAATCTTCAGATAAAACTAGTTCGTTGAGGAAAAAATATTAACTCTTATTTGTAGCTGCAGAGGAAAAAAATAATCTCACGAGGAAAACAAAAATATTGCTCACGCCTCGGAGCCTCTTCACCATAATATAGCAGTCAAAAAAAAAGAAAAGAGAAGTAAGAGGGATACCAAACATGTACTGTATGTTGTACTATTATACTAATTTATTGAAACACATGGCTCTTCAGTAGGGATTTCATATGGATCCAGACCGTTAATAATCATTATTTTCTCCATATACCGCTCCCTGGCTTCCTTGTTTAAGGTATCCCGGTAAATTCCAGTTCCTTTTCAGCAGTTTAACATCTTTTTTTTTGCGTTCCGTCTGTTCACTTGGTGAAACAGAAAAGCGTCCCGTCTTCTCTCATCAAAACAAATGCAGCGACGGGACAGGAGTTTTCCGGCAGTACGCGCTGGTGCTCATGGGAAACGTAGTGTTCTTTCTGGTAAAACACTACCGCTTTTGTCCAAAAGATGCCGCCAAACTCAGAAAAGCTGAAAGTTACGTTGTGCTGCTTTAAACTACTAGTGTGTACTGTTTTTGGCAAAATGTAGTATACAGTACGCAGGAAGCAAACAACTGTGCAATCTGCTGTACACTCAAAATGCTCAGATGGTGCGAGGTGGTATATTCCTGGTATGCAACTGACCAGTTAACCTGACACACAATATCCCATCATACAAATACAATGGAAGCCAGTCATATGACCAGCTTACTGTCCGTACTTTTCATGACCACCAGACTAGACTGCAGTATATCAAATCAAATCAAACTTGATTTATAGAGCACCTTTCATGCATATAATGCATTGCATAAAAACAATACACAAACATAAAACATATTAATGCCCCCCCCCAAACATTTGAATATAACATTGAAATAAAACAATGAGATAATAAAACAGGATAAACTCCTGAAGCGCACGGGGAGCCAATGCAGCGATTTTAAAACAGGTGTAATGTGCTCCCTCCCTCTGGTCCTCGTCAGCACACGTATAAGTATAGAGTATATACGTATACTGTCTACACTTTATATAAGCAGTACAAGATATGCAGTTTTGAAAATGTCCAGAATTACTGAAGTTGAAGCTAAACGGAGGATCTGAAAGTTGTTCGGGCCAACAAGAGTTCAAGCTAATTGTTGTTCTCAGCTGGCCGTGAGAGGAAAACATGAGTGACACCATATTTGGTTGAAAATCTCAAGAAGTCCTTCCAAAATAATAACACATTAAGTTTATATGGACTTTTAGGCTCCTAAACCGTGACTATTTGAGGATGTAAAGGTCGATTTAAAAAAAATATATAATGGTAGAAATACTACAGATGCATTTTACTGAACAGTGGTTCATGCTTAAAAGATTATTCACCCTTCCTCCCTCGACAGCACTATCCACGACTGTCCATAATCTATGGCTAATAAAGCAGGAGGGGAGGGGATAAATTTCTTGGCAGCGAATACTATGACAGCAGATTGGCAATGGCGAACAACACTTATGCTGACTCCAGTTGCTTGGATGGGAAAGATGGTAAATCACAGAAATTTGTGGCACAAGTTCTCCTAGGAAGAGATGATTGCAAAGCACACACACACACACACACACACACACACACACACACACACACACACACACACACACACACACACACACACACACACACACACACACACACACACACACACACACACACACACACACCTCTGCTGAAACTGGCTTTCTGGATGACTGTAGCATTTTAACAAAAAAATGTCTGTGTAATATGTGTTACAGAGGTCAAACTGACAAAATATAACTGCTCATAATAGACAGAATGACAATTATTCACCAAGATGTCAGAGACTTCTGCCCCAAGTGTCTCTCATGTAAGTAATAATTGTTTTTCACCACCACTACATATTGGTGTCAGACGTTCAGCCTTTCTAAAAAAGGTCTATCATTAACCTTGGATGGCCTTATTAGGTTACTGCCTGAAGCCAAAAATCAGAGTCAATTACTACATTTGCAGCACAAGGGGAACAAAAATGAACGCTTGTAGTCTTCCAAAATGGGGCAGAGCAACACATCCAATTGATTTCTCTCAAAAGGTGATCAAAGGCTGCTGCACATGAATGTCATGAACAGCAATGTATCCCCAACCCCCCTTAAAAAGCCTTTTTAACCTGAATATTATAAAAGGTGATATCATTTTATCAGTGAAGGGTTATACAGAGCTGCTCTTTCTAACGCATTGAGACAAAAAGAATCCAAGTTTGGTAAATGCATCAACTTTGTCTAAATCCCATCTTATCTAAGTCAGAGAGGAGCCCCGGAGGAACCATTAAAAGCTCCAGAAAATATTTTCTGCTCTTGCTCTGATTTCAGTCTCAGTGATTAGCGCTGATGTTTATTTAAAAAGTGTGTCTGTCTGCATATGTATGGGGGGGAAAAAAGCTCCACTATGCCCTTTAGGAAGTGATATTACTTAATTTAAATGTTTCATGGGTTTTAAATACTCTAGATTATTAATTTATCTTTAAGGCCTTAGAACCTACGGTAGTATTTAGTTTGCAGAGCACTGGAAATGCAAATTTGCCCCCTCAAAATAATTAAACTGTCATGGTACATTTTCCACAAATTACATTAAGAGAATAGATTCACCCCTTTCTGTGGGTGATGAAACTAATCAAATGTGCAAAATCTTAAAGTCTGCGTAGTGGCGAAGCTTTCCATATTAACTAAACTCTTCTTGTCTGGCTGGCCACGTTGCCGATGAACGCAGCCCAGCCTGGCATGACCACCGTGTGGAGAGATTGGTAGGAGGGGTCACACACAAGTTCAGACGCCTGGCATCAAGACGGTAAGAAAAACATATGATGCGTGTCTGACCAGCACCAAACTGCTAGGGCTTGCACCCTTACGCGTCTCAATCCCCCGTAAACCAAAACAAATAGACAGCAAAAGGCAATGCACAAAACCTGAGAAGGTGTGGGGTACGCAGGTGAAGCTCCAAAGCATGGATTTAATGCAGGAAAATAAGCTTTCAAGTTTGATGTTTGAGGATCTGGCTCACCAAAGATTAGCGAAACGAAGGCAGGACTCGGCAAAAAAAATAAAAAATTCCGCTGAGCTGTTTGAGTCATACCTTGTTTGAGTCAAAAAGTGCAAGTCAGCTGAATAAATATGTTTTTTGTTGTTAAAATAACAGGAAAATAGTAAAAGAGAAATAAAATAAAACAATGTATTTATCATGGCAGTCTATTGCTGCCAACACAACATGAACAGCAGCAGACCGATCCCTGACCATCACACGAGCAGTAGCACTGTAAGTTATTAAGTAAAAGTACTTATAATTGTACCTTTCTCAGACATCAATCACAAACTGCTTTGCAATAAAATATACATTTTAGAAAAAAACATACAATAAAATACATCAAATGTTAGACAGCTAAGACAATAAACATTCAATAGAAGAGACTAGTCACAGCAGCCCTTTGTGGAGCTAAAATGCTTGAAGCAATGAAAATCAGGCGAGATGCTTTTTGAGAGCGTCAATAGGATCCAGTGAGCGTGAAGAGAGAGGGAGCTTGTTCCACAGTCGAGGTGCGACTGATTGGAAGGATCCGTCTCTGAGTCCCAAATCGAGTGCAAGGACCCATTAACAGGTCCTTATGAGATTTGGACTCAGACACATATACTTTAATACAGATTTGTTCTTATTTGGAAAGTTTATCGCAAGATTCAGCAGTGTTTCTGTGGGAATTTGTGTCCATTTATTTTGTAAATATTCATCAGGTGAAGCACTGATGTAGGAAGATAAGTCCCGGCTCACAGTCTCTCTGCCAGTTCATCGCAAATATTGTTGTTGGGGTTGAGGTCAAGTTCGTCTGGACAAGACCCATCAAAACACGTCTTTGTGCACTGGGGCATGTTGGAGTGGAAGAGCACCTTCCCCAAACTGTAACCTGTAAGGTTCCAAGCATGAAATGGTCCAAAATGTCTTGTAATGCTGAACCATCATGGTTGCCCTTCAACTCTCCCGGTATCTGCCAAACCTAGACTCAACCATCGGACCTCCAGAGACAGAAGTGGGACTCGTTACTCTGCGGACAAGCCAAGCCAGCGCGCAGCTGCATGGCCATGGAAACCCGCTCCACGAAGCTCCCACTGCACAGGTTTTTGTGATTATATCAATGCCAGCGAACATCATCACATTCAGAACTAACCAGCCAAGCATTTGTGCCTCAGCAGTTGTTGACCCTGCTCTGTGATGCACGTGGTCTTCCAAATGCTTCCTTCTAATCATCTTCCTGAGCCATATTACTGCAAAGGTGATTTTAGACACCTGTCGCAACAAGGCTGATTGAAATACCTGAATTAAATAATTACAGGTGAGGCCAAATACTTTAATCCATATGATGTATTTGTTCCCTCTCCTGTTATCAGAATTTTTTTATTATTTCTTTTTACATCTCTAAGTTTCAAATTAGTAATTACATTTAAATGTTTTTATTTAGCCTTAAAGGAGCATGAGGCAAGAATAAGAAATGAGACTCATTAGCGCCATGACGACCGTCGGAGTTCCTGCAGCCAACAGCGAAGCCGGCACGGGAGCGCGTGTGTAATCTAGTGTGATTTTCAAATCAAGCTCTAAATATGACTTACAATGTTATCTTACCTGGTCAGTAGGAAATGAGCCATGTCAGCATCTGTTTTCAGTCCCAATTCAAGTTGAAGCTGCCTCCATGACTCAAACGCGTATCCAATGTTTACTCGTGCGCGCATGCAGCGTCATGTGACGTCACATCCGCAGGACAGCGCGGGAAATTCGGCCCCACAATTGCAGCACATTTTGCAGCACACAGCCTGTTCAAGGCAACGGAGAGATACACTAGAGGGCTCATTCTTTTTGGTTTGGAACGCTTCATCTGACATTATTTCTAGAAAACTTAAAACGTATACGCATTTTTTTCATAAATCCAGCCTCATGCTCCTTTAAGTCTGCACTTTTTACTTTCTCTTTTATTGAGTATGTAGTTTGAGTTGAACGACGCTAGAATAAAGCTCTATTGAAACCTGATGAAAGGTAAGGCGTACTGCTACTCATGAATCAGTGCCTGGACTGGGATGCTCTGCTGCGGCGACACCTCCATCATGGGAGGAACGGGGCCGAAACCAACAACAACAACAACAAAAACTTGGCTTCCATGTGATTTATTTGTATAATCAGCCAGTTCCAGTTTCGGTGCAGAACTCCCAACATGTCTGTTGTCCCAGTCCGGTCCGCTCCAACATTCCCCGTTACACAAATACAACATACAGTTTTGTAAAAGTTTTCTCCAGCCCTTTCAGAAAAGTTTAGCCTCACTCAGCGCTGTAATTCAGACTGACTTTGCAAACAACTTAAGTGTGAAATTTCACAGAGACTCTCAAGAAAGCCCTTTGACACATTAAAAAAGATTAGGAGAGACTATAAAAGCCTTGGAGGGGGCTGAGTAAAACTGTTAACTTTGCATTTCAAACCACAAGGGTGGGGGATTTTTATTTTTTTCTTGTTTGTTTTTTTGTTGTTTTTTTTTTCCTCAGCAAAGCTTGGGGAAAACCCCTGAAGAAGGAGAAGTTCGCCTGGCATCTTTTCAGACTCGTCTAAGCCCTTGGATATTCCTCTGTAAACTTTCTCCTGCTTCTTATTCACACAACGTGGCTGCTCTGGACTGGTAGCGCTGCCGGCCATTTGCATCTGTCCATTTCAGCACTTCCACTATGGCCACGGAGGAATCCCCAGTCAGCACTGAGGCATTCACAAATCTCCCCTCCACTCGGGGTCAGCTCGTCTCTGTGCACTCAGACGGAAGAGTCCCGTGCAAAGCGCTGCGAGCCCTGATTTCATAAAAGCAGCGGGTATCAATCCTCTTCCGGAAATAATTCCAGATAAGGCACATTCAAAATGATTAAACATGTCTCTGAATCACGACGAGACCTCCAGCTGTTCGGTACCATCGCGCCGCTTTAAGATTGTGCTTTGTACACGTAAGGAGGTTTTTTTTTCTTTTCTTCTTTATATTCTTTATCTTCATATTCTTTACGTGGTGGGGGTGGGGACTTATTAATTAAATTAAAACACTTTGTATTTTAAGAATCTGCACTCCATTTTGAAATTAATAAATACACTTTTTTCACAAGGATGAACAAATTATTTTTTTTACAACAATGCCATTAAAAAAAAAAGCCACGATTCCAGCCAAAAGGCTCCACCCACCTACGCTCGTAAACAGAAAGTAACGTGGGAAAGACAGTCTGGCTCAGATTGGAGATAAATACGTGGGGTAAGTGAAAACCTCCTGAGCACCAAAGGGACTGTAACCCGGCTTCAACTGATACATAAAACAGGCATCAATGCCGTAATTCAATCCTACTTTTATCACAGCTTTTTAGTGTTTGAGGTTTGGGAGGCACAACTCTAAACATTATATCACTTAATAAATGATCTAATGGCATCGGGGAGCAGCGTTGACTCTGGAAGTGGTTCCTGCATGTGAACAGAAACAGTGATTGTGGGATGCATGTGTTCCCAGCGCTGCGTAAGCCTCGCCTCATGTGGGGATGAAAACCCAGCAGTAAAGTCAAAAACAACACAGCTAATCTACATGAGAAGCAAAAGAGTCACAGGAATGCAAATTAATTTGCATTTTGCTTTAAAATGATTGACAAATAATGTTAAGACTCTTGACTGGACTCTTTTTACTTCTTTAATAGAGATTTCTCCGGGTTCTTTTTCTTTCAATTCATTACACAGCAGATGATGAAATCTGCAAAACCTTTGCAAATACATTTCCTTAAACTGTATCTTATAAAAGAAAAATAATCAGGCAATAGATTTGAAAAATTCATATTTTCATAACAGTTTTTAACAACTGATATGCCCTTTCTAATATCCTTCAATAAATAGTCATCATTTGTAAATCCTCAATTTTTAGTTTTTACATTTTACACACCGTACTCAGAATTCTTGTAAATATCTTGTCACTAAAGATTCTAATGTCTCTCCTCATTTTTCATATCCAGACAAAAGAAATAATTCTGACAAGCATGCTGATATATTCACTATATTCACTCTTATTTTCATTTTTTACTCACAAACATAGAAAACAATAATGCCGATGTGGACCCATTATACAAAGAAAATAAAAAATGTGTGTGTGGGTTTTTTTCATCATATATTTTATCATGTATATTCAATGTAAAATGTGTCAATGTGTTTTGATGATTTGCCACCACCTGTGTTCTGACACTAAAATAAAAAAAAAAGGAAAAAAACAAACCAAAAAACCAACAAGCAACTGCCTGGTACACGTATGCCACATGACAGAATCTTAGATCTGGTTGTATTAACAAGAAAAGGCAGTGATGTAGTTGAACATGAAACCTGTTTCACATTTTAGTTACATAACACCTTAAAAAGTCGGGTTTCAGACAAAGAAAAAGTGTTAAATATTTCGGGGATGATGTAATAACATCATACAAAGTAGGGGTGTATTACTGATGCAACTGAAAATCATTTTTCAAGGCGACTATATGAAGAAGAAAAGGGCCATGAGAGCCACCAGTCGTGACTCTTCTACAGGCTGTCTTTTCAAAGGAGGGAATTGTGGGTTTAGCAGCACTCACACAGCACAATCTAATTGTTTCATTCACCTCCTGCAGAACTGCAGGCCAGTCTCTCACCACACATCCTTGACTCATCTCTAATGAGCTTTCATGCACTTGTGACCCCTCCTCGCTGCAGGAGGTGAAGCACTGTTCTGCTGAAAACGTCACTTACAGCATCGGTGTCATCAGTGTCAGACGCCAGGACTGCTCCATCAGGAGCTGTGTGCATTGTAAGTTTGTACTTGTTATTGTAAAGATGAATGATACACAATGACAGCGGTTGATAGTGAGCCTTTTAGCAATGTAACAAGGACTATTTGGTTGTAATGACCATCACGGCATCCTGGCTCAAACCTTATTTGTCATCGGCTCATCCAGCACATAAAAGACAAAGGGACGACGCATATGCAGTTTATTTGACTAATGAACATTGACGGAAGGCAATGAGTACCGGGAGGCACGCTCCTCTCCCCACAGTTGGCTGCCCCTGTCAAAACTCTGAACCTGCTTGCCACACTGCTTCACGGATGCCACAAGCGCCGCTGCAGCGTCTCTGCTCCGCGCAGCCACAGAGCAACCAGACAATTGCAGATTATAAAAACAAACAGAGAGGAAGCTAACACCGCTGAGCCCTATAATTACAGCGTTGGATTGTCAGATCACCTCGTAGAGTTACAACACATAATCACACACTTGCTGCAGAGCCCTACGCAGAAAAAAAATTGTCCGTTGCAAAAAATTGCAGACTTGACCGTTTCTAAAGACTCACCAAGGCGTGCTGACGTACACCTCGCTATTGATCACAGCAGAAACGGGCAATGACAAGCCAATATTGCTGAGCCGTCACCGCTGAGGGGTGAAATATATTTTTCACACAGCTCAAGATGTGTTAAGTGTAAATTGTACTCTTACTTTGTTTGAAGTCGACCTCAAGAACTTTGTATTAATTGTCAAACATGATGGAGGGAAGAGGAGCTCAGGAAAATCCATCTGCCCTGAACTACAGCCAAATAATGGCTTTAGGTGATAAAACACTAACAAAATAGTTGTGTCTTTACTGAACACACCCAGAGGATAAAGTAAGTGAAACCTCGGTATCACCAGCTGGTTGAACCTCCTTTGGCCCCAAAAAAACTTCCAACAAGCCCCATTTGGTAACTTTAGAACCAGCGCGTGCAACATTCAGAGGTTTTGTTAATTTTTCTTTTCCCATTTCCTCTTTACATAACTGCTTCAGCTCAGACACATTTATGGGATGTCTGGTGTGAACAGCTGGAGGACGTTCCACAGCATCACCTTGGGGTTAAGGGCAGTGCCAAAACCTAAATCTCTTTCAGGAATTATGCACGAGTAGAAAAATAATGTTTAATGACAATAACAGATCATTCAGAGGGATTTGGAAACTCATTTTTAACTGCATAGCAATTGAAATGCGTTTAAATTGAACTAATACATTAAAAGTAGGTTTCCTGCACTACTCTGATCTATAATCTTCATTTCTGGCGACTGCTCGTGGATGATATGATCAGTAGGAGACGTGGGAGGAAGGAGAGAGGGTCCGTCATCCTGCCATGTTGTGACAGCACGTGCCGGCTGCGATGCTCTGTGTGTTGGGAGATGACAGTGTCACGGCACGGCTGGACTGGCGCGATGTGAACCGAGGCCTCCTCAAGGCACTAATGTCATCGGATCCATCTCAGCAGCATTTCCAGCAGTCAGCTTCAGCTAAACTGTCAGCAGACTTCAGTAATGCCCATCTCTCCACTATAGACGTGACAAGTTAGCAAACAGACATCAGCCCATTTGACATAAACACAACGCCATGCCATTTCCTGTGGAGGCCTGACATCAGTCTTTGGTATTTTTAATCCAGTTTGAGTCTAGCAGATTACGTAAATCCTGCTTTAAATTAAAATTCTTTCAGTGTTGAACATCAAACGAAACTGGAGGCTGCTGAGTAATGTTTTAAGTATTCAACCCAGGATCTTGCAGTGCCAGGATTGAAGAACACGAAGAACGAAATAAGTGCTAACATTGTGTTAATGTGTGTGTTAGTATGGCGCACTGTTTGGGTCGTGCCCTCGCTTCACGGATATGATCCTCGGTGATCTCAACCGATGCCCCGCTCCCTCACCGGCCGGAACTCCAACACTCCAACTTTCAACAGCTCCAGATATTTGGCTTGTTTAATATCAGTCAGCCATCGTGATATTACCACGGCTCGGCGACATCCCATTAAGCATCTTAGAGTCCTTGAGTTGATCAAACAAATGATCGACTGCTGACTTGAAATGATGTGTTGGTTCGCTCTCCGTTTGGCAAAATTGGAACAGAAATCGTCAAATCTGAGAGACCCCTTAAGATGGAACGAAGACTGATTAGCAGATGGTGCCGACATGGAGTTAAAATAGTCGGTATGAACTCAGGGGAACTTGTATGTTTAAAAAAATAAAGGTAAGGACATATTTTAGAAGTAGATGTGTTTCTGTTAAAGGGGTAAACTTGTGGAATAGTCTCTGTGATGAGCTAAAAATGTGTAGTTCTATCCGCAAATTCAAAAAAATGTTTAAACTTAGGGCAATTGATAAATATAAACTATGACCAAGAGCAGCTTCTCCTGTAAATCCTCTATATCACATGTTTTTGTTGTAATTGATCTCTGTAATACTTTTTATTTTGATTTTTCTGATGTGATGTATTGTAAAAAAGGGTAGGCATTATAAAAGCTACGGCTACACCTTTTTTGGTTCATTTATTTATATTTATTTATATATCCAGCTTTACTGTGGTGCATGTTTTGATTGACTAATAGACCAAAATAAAACTAGCTAACTAAAACTAAAATGCCTTAAACTTAGATTTAGAGATTTTATTTCTAATCAAGGCACAATAGTGTGTGAATAGTCTAAGTTCCTTAGATCCGCTCCTTCAGTTGACCCTGGGCTGTAAAAGTAATGTAAGATGCCACATGGCAGCTTCAGATAAGAAAAGTGTTTTAAGTATGCTTCATCCTTGTTTGGACCACACATACCACATCTTTTTTCCATTTAGGACTGATCCTGGCTACGTTGTCCAGGTATTTACCCCTGCCTATGACTGCTCCAACACAATGAGCACGTGAACTGACTCTCCAAGATCTTGGCATGAACCAAAGTTACTACATTCCTAACTGTGTGCAGTCACAACATATTCCTCAATTCACACGTGAACTGAAAAACGAGCCACTCTAACGTGTGCAGAGCTTAATCCAACATGGATAGAAAGAGACACACTCCTTTCATTAACTCATAACTGAGGAGGAGGCGCGACTGTAACCCAGTAACATCCTGGTTCTCAAAGGTTGAGACCAGCGACGGCTGAGTAGTTCTCCTATGAATGCATCTGGAAAGACTCTTTAGTTAATGCACGCATGCACAGGCACATGCACAAACACACACACACACACACACACACTTCTCAATGCTAAGAGGCACAACTGGAGAAGTTTTTCATGGTGGTGAGTGTGTGTCATTTAGTGAGCCTAGCTTTTCAATATTTCATTCATTGCACCACACATTGTTCCACAGTGTGTGGATGAATCAGACAGGAAGAGCTTTTTAATTTGGATGTAAGTCTTATTACAACAGACAGAATCAGATCAGGACGAGGTGCGGCTTCAATGGAGGAAGCACATTAGAGTCTAATTGGGTCAAAAATGTCATATCTTAATGTGTATAAAAGTAGCTACTTAAGTGGTCATATAGTGGAGAGGAAGAGAGGCGGTTCAACACTGTGAAAGAAAAAGAAAAGAAGAAAAAATGTAATTGCATGGTTATAGTTTGTTTTTGCCCGACAGCCTCTTTATAATGTAAAAAAACAAATTGCCTTTGCCTTTCAGCAATGGGATTTTCTTTACTGAAAATCATAAATCTGTCATGCATTTTTTCATGTATAAAAGAAAGGGAACATCAGCAACAACTACCACCTACTGAGCCTTGAAAATGTGACAGCATGTTTGTGCAGCTACCACCGTCTTAATACAGCCAGCAATGGGCCAAATCCATCCAACTCTGCCTCTGCAGCGGGAAGGTCTGAACAGACGCAGCGAGGCGCGTTAAACAAATCGGATGTGGCAGTGTTTTAGTGGATTAAAATTAATTCTCCTGTCGAGGCATAATTATATATTTCTCTCATCACCTCTCAATTGTTAAGTTACGTTCTGACTGCTGCGCGGTTTTCCCCGATGAAAGCATTATTATGTAAACATCCTTACAGTCCATGTTGCTTTGACAATGCTCCATTAAACTAGATGTTGCACAATCTCAGCAGGAGGCCTGCTGATTTATAGAAATGCACCACGGGTCAGTGTGAATCAGAGGTCACGACAGCCGGAGCCTGTGCAGCGACCACAGCGGCGGAGTTTGCTCCGGCGCATGAAGAGCACACTGTTTTGACACGCATCTGGGCGTCCTTGTTAACTCCCAGACAACAGATTTGATGTGCTTAGACAGCCCTGCGCTGCATATTAGCGGGGCTGGTTGGGCTCAGATTGCAGTGCAGCACACTTGAAGGATTTAGTGTGAACCCGCTCGCCTGTGTTTCCACACAAACAAAAAGACAAAACAAACAAACACAACCTCAGAATGGGGTTCAAACAAATACAGTTTAGGGATGGAGTCAATTTGGGATTGTAAGACCATCAAGGAGCACTAAGTGTAAGACAGGTTCAAATCAATTTCACATTCTTGCCCTATTGACAGGACTTGAGGGCGTATTAAAGGCTTTGATGCCACACGGCTGTTGACTGACAGTTGGCACGCCTGCTGCTCTGTCCAAGTCTGTAACTCTGCATTAACCACAGTTGGTCCATCTGTTTAAAGAATAAAGTGTAACTTAAAGCCGACACACTGATCACATGAACACGGAGCGGGAGGCAGGTATCCCATCTACCTCCACTATCTCTTACAAACCCTCAGCGTGCCGTGGATAAGATGAACCTTCGTAGCGACGTTAGATGTTTAACTCAGGAAAGCGACCTCACGCCTGCACGGCTCATCTGATGGACCGCCGTGGCAAATCTATTCCCTCATTCTGTAACTTCCTCAGAGTGAATGAACTGAACGGAGCTCAAAGAAATGTAAATATAAATGTAAATGTGACTGAATGAAAGTTGTCACTTTCAACAGGTTTCGTGAAGCAACTCATATTACACATCTCGGGTCTAAAAAGGGCCAGATGTATCGCATTTGACACATGAATTTATGAAACGTCTGCACCACCTTGATAATCCAAAAAAAGTTTTATACAATGAAAAAAATAAATAAATAAAGGAGGAGGATTTTCTGGGCATTATTTCATGTGTCAGCCATTAAAGGGTTAAAGATCCTGGATTTGATCCTCAGGAGGCAAAGGTGCTATAATCTATAGGAAAACTTGCATTTCAAAGAACTCAATGCTAAAATTAGATAGATACATTCAATAAATAATGAATACAATCTCAAAAGCTTCTACTTTTCAGGACAGTAACCCATAAAAAGAGTGACTCAGACTCTGACAGCCCCTGGTATCTGATGTGTTTATGTCTTTAACACAAACAGTACATGCTCTGCAAGTGTGTTAAATGAGTCCACTTTTGTATCATCATCATCATCCAATCAAAAGTAACTGAATTACTTTTATAGCTAAAAATACATAGTGCACCTCTGTTATGAGAACAATAAACTACTTATAAATAGGGAAATTCTGTGTAATTAAATTGCTGTTTTTGACTCCAATCTGGTTCAACGGGAAATGATTGAGCTCCAAAACCTATTATCAAGTTTTATTTCTCCCATCATAGGACCGGGCAAACAATCTGTAACACAAACACAGTCAGCTACATCAAATAACAAATGGCATCCAGGACGGAGCGAGAGAGAACAAAAAGGAATTATATAATGATCACATTTCATTACCCACTGTTATGCCACAGAGAATACCAACTAAAGCAAACAAAATTGTTTTGATGTCTGTGAAGCATCAGTGCCTACTGAATGTTTGCAGCAGCACTGCTTGGATTTTTATGAATGAGCAGTAGCGTCCACTTCGATTTCATCTGGGAGGTGAGCACACGCAAGATCCCCACGCTGATGCCAAATTTCATGTTAGAGGGGATTACGCGGGGGAGCCTATTGATTTTGGAGAGCTGCCTCTGTGATTGCTTGTGCACAGAAAGCTGCAGATCGAGAGCATTTGTTGCTCTTTTGCTTACATGAGTGGAAGATTATCGTGCAGCAGTTGTGCCGGAGCCAGAATATGAAACCAGGCCTATTATATACACACAGAGACAGAGACACACACTACTGTTATGTAGTAGAATAATGCACTGAAAGAGCTGGAGTACCGACTGGCAGGAGCAGCTGGGCAAGGGAAAAGGTCAACCCAAGTTAATCAGCTAGAATCAGCATCAGCTGAGGAGAGGGATATTTGTTTTTGTGTGCGATTGTAAAATAAACAATCAAACAGAAAGCTAAATCTTTTCCACATGCAAAGGGCTCTGAGGGAGACGACGAAGACAAAGCAAAAGGGCATCATGATAGAAGAGCGTTGCTGGAAAAAACAGGGTTACTACAACGACATATCCGATGTGCAGAATTTCATGATTAATATATGTCGGAGCACGCTCTCTGCTGACACGGGTGGCCTGGCCTCGCACCTCTAACCCCGGACGCTTCCAGCAGACTACGGTGAAAATAAACACGCAGCGGCGTTGACCCTGACAGGTACAGCCGCTACAGCAGCCATACATTAGTCAGTGCAACGTTCAGGAACTGGGAGCTCCCACAGCTGTATAGGTCCGCATTAATTTTTCAGGCCTTGTTGACAAAGGCTTTTAGACTCCCGCTGTAATGTATGCACACTTTTTCTGCCCTCGGAAAGGTAGGCACTTCTACTATATTTTATTTAAGGACAAAATGTAGAGCAGCTAGTAATATCACATTTTTAAGAAGTAACGGTTTCCTCATGTTTCAAGTATGAGCGTGGGTTCCTCGACCTGCTGTTCTGCCACGTGCATATCTTTATTAGGAAGCAAATACATGCTTTTGCACTCTATTTTTTGTTTAAACAATGTGCGTCATATAACACATAAGAGTGTGTAGAAGATATACAACATGTCGTATACCGAATATCACTATACACAAGATATATATATATATATATATATACACATACATACATACATACATACATACATACATACATACATACATACATACATACATACATACACACACACACACACATATATATAAATGAATGCGCTCACACACACATGTATACCAAATCAACCAAATAAAATAGATCAACATTATCAAATCCTCCGAATTTGTTGTGAGCCACTTGTGTCTTAAAATGTGTTATTCTGTGAACTGTTCAAATTTTCAGAGATGGGTAATATAAAAGTGTAACTCTGCTGAGTATATAGAGGGGCTGTTGACTCCAACCTCTAAAACCAGCTGCTGAGAACAAAGCACTAAAGTCAGGTTGAAAAGATAGCTGGTGTTCTGCACCCTGCCGAAGTACAGTATGTTACAGGCAAGTACGAAAGAAAGAAAGAAAGAAAGAAAGAAAGAAAGAAAGAAAGAAAGAAAGAAAGAAAGAAAGAAAGAAAGAAAGAAAGAAAGAAAGAAAGAAAGAAAGAAAGAAAGAAAGAAAGAAAGAAAGAAAGAAAGAAAGAAAGAAAGAAAGAAAGAAAGAAAACAATGGTTGGTAGTGTACAATATCTTGAGAACTGGTGCTTTCATGGATAAGAAGTTTGTGTAGTAATGCCTTAAAGTTTGTAGCCCCTTACAACTTTATATAAAATTGAAAAAAAAAATTAAAATAAAGAACTAAATTGTTATAAGATAAAAAAAAAGTATCTGCAGATATGCATACAGTCTATAGTAGAGAAATGGATTTGTGTTGTAGCTGGCAGACACCAGAACAGTGAAGGTAACCACGCTGCCTCCGTCCAACCGGCCAGAAACTGACTGCCCCGTTTTACTGAGTTCACCAACGCTTAAGAAATAAATCAACCAATAGAATACTGAGAGATGCTGGTGAGCTGTAAAGGTGCTGTGGGTGAAGAAGAGCGAACTGGGCGTTGGCTGTGGCTTCATGTCAGAGTTGGCCAATTATCCACATTTGCATTTCTACATTGTCACAGCTGAAGATCACAGGATGGCGATTTGATTGCCTCAGGCAGCAGGGTGGGGAACTTTATCAGACTACCTAAATGTCAAAATAACCAAACCCAGAGTTTATGTGATGACCGAAGGCTGTGAGCCATCTACCAGAGAAATTAATCCTTCGTGTGTGCGTGTGTTTTATATAAAAGTACTAACATTGAGCATATTTACATCATCAGTTGTTGTGAAAAACTACTTCAGAACATGACAGTGTATACAAGGTGTAAACACAACTAAATAACAGTTATTCAGGTTAAGACGATTAGAATATACTATTTCTTTTTGGAATCCAACAATAATGGTGAACGTGCACAGAACGGAGATACACAATACACAACTTTTTCTGACTCTGATTCTCTGGGTTGACTACAACCTAAAAGGATCCATCCAGTGTGTTTGGGATATAATATGTGTCCGTTCTGACAGCAGCTTGGAGGAGTGCAGTGCAGGTTTTGCACGGTCAGCCAGCAGAGAACTACAGAAGCAGATACAGTGAATATCTCTACTCGGACAATGCTCGATCAATGAGACTCGGCTCAGACAGCTTTATGCTCCAGATCGCTGAAAATTATGGGCCAACCTTGTTTCCCGTAGTCTGTATTGATCAACAGTCTGAAATGTCTTCTTACAACATACTCATTAAACAAGTAATTTCATCGCACTGCAACTTTCCGTCCAACATTTACATACTTGTTGACCACAACGCTAAGTATGGAGTCACATAACGTGCATCATTACCGGGCCGCAGTCTTCACTTCCTTTCTCTGCATGTCCGCTACATTTCCCCTGTGTGGTGCAATAATTCTAACTTTGTGTGCAGAACCAACGTTTTATTTCCCCTCTAACCAGGGAAAGCAGGAGTCACTCAACCAAAGGACGTCAGCACTTGCAACAATCAGTCTTTTGTCTGTGGTTGCCTGCACCCTTCCCTGAAAATACCACATTCGCCAAAACGACTCGGGAACAATGTCTCACATCTGCAGCATTTTACATTCGATTTCCAGTCTTCCCTGCACTAACGTACGCACACAAAACGCCTTTGGATCTAAATATGCATTGGTCATCTCAAGTAAGGATGCAGGTTATGACTTTTTGCTGAATGAAATGATGTGTCAATAATTTGTCCAGTTTAAAAACAAGTCCTGTTTTATAATTGAACTGAGTGGGGTTGCAACTGTACAATCTAATATAGTTGCACGTCACGTTAGTACAGCCCTAACGGAGAGCATCCTTTCAGGTGTTGCATTTTTGCTCGAACATCTCTCCGGAGACGTGATCTGCATGGTGCTGGAAGCCCCAGGGAGCCTTTCTGCTCCAAACACAATTGGTTAGTTCTTTTTTATTCACATGTCCTACATTTATTATGTGTCAAACAATTTAGTGAAATGCCCAAGGCTTTGACTTTTTGAAGTTGCTCTTAATATCATTCAATATCAACTAGTGATATAGGTCACGACTCATTTTCATTACCACTGCATTCATTTCAGAAAGATGCAAAACAGGCATCTGTTTCTGATTTTTTGGTAATATCTTTCCATGGTCTAAAATACACAACTAAATTAGCAGTGTTTTCCTTCACCAAGATGTTACTGAATGACAGCAGCAATCCAAACAAAACTGGGATTTTACCCAAAGTATTTATACTATTATACAAAATCTGTCTTTATTCAGATAAATATGTTGTATTGAAACTCCTGTCCAAAAGTCTTTTTTTATAATTTTTCACAATAACGAAAGCTGACGTGTTTGTCCAGCGAGAAAAGGCTTCCAGGAAAGCTGTGCTGCACAACCTGAAGGCCACACTCGTCCCTTAATCCCACCCGGGACCACGGCAGGGCTGAAGTCTATCACCGTGTGAGGTGTGGGGTGGCCAGTCCATCACAGGACAAACAACCACGCGGGCTCATCGCCACGCTCCATTTAAGATCAGCAATTGACCTGAAGCATGTTTTTGAAGTACGGGAGGAAAGTACGGGGAAAATCACTCCAACTACACATCCGTTCAAACTTGGACAAGAAATGTAAAGAAGGGGAGACTTTTACAAGTTAAGGGTACTACACCACTGAAAGCCTGTTTCTGATACTGCATTTTCATGGAAATAAAACTCCCTGGTGGTGACACACTCACTTTAGATCAGATTATCAGAGAAGAAACCAGACGCTTCTATTATCAGAAGAAAGCAATTGAGTTAAAGGTGCAATATCCCCCCTCTTGGAAGGATAAAGTAGAACTACATTTAAATATCCATGTGCATTTAAAATGAAACCTTTGCTGGACTGAGTGCTTGTAGTTGGTGTGTGTGAGGGCTTGCTGGCCTCGTACCTGGGTGTTTCGGGGCTTGTAGGGCGAGCTGCTCTCCAGGTCCTCCAGGATGCTGGTGAGGGAGTCGATCTCTGCGTCCAGGCTGGAGCGCCGCTCCTCCAGGGTCTTCTCTGGCCCCCTCATCTGTGGGAAAAAAACATCCAATACACTTTCTTAACGATACATTCAGGTCTCTGCACTTTAGGCACACTTTACTTTCTGATCATCCTACACGCTGAGTCTTTCAGCTTGGAGTGAGCTGACATTGTCTTTATTAAACTTCTATCTGATCACTCTACTGTGAAGGTCTGGTTGATGGAGTGCTGCTGAGACCGGTTTTCTCTCCTCTGCAAGGACTTCTGCATCTCTGTGAGTGCTCGCTGGCCTACCTGCCCAAGGCTCTTTGTGCATGCTAACTCGCCTATCGATGCAGCTACAGGTGGAGGACCCGTTTTATGAAGCTGTGGACCTTTAGACACCGTACAGTTTGATGAGAATCGGATTCTCTGGGTCACAATTTGATTCAAAAATAAATTCTTCATTCAAACCAACCACCACTTGAGAAAAACACTCTGAAGAAATGTTTTAATATCCTTTTTTTCATATTTCAATGGGTGCATTTAGGTGTTTGTGACAACTCCATTTCAACACAACCCTGTCACCTTGTTCGGGACTGCTGTTTCTCATTCAGTGAGGCGTTCAGGTGTGCAGGATTTTGTGACGTCACGTACCCAGATGAGAGTATAATCATCCTTCATCCCTCTCTTTACCTCCACCATACCTTCACATGGGGCAGCATTTCCTGTTCCTCCGAAGTGAGTGACACAAAGCCTCAACACTGATTTGAGCAGATGTCTACCATGCAGAACGAGGGGCGGGGTCAGGTGGAGTGCCTGACACCGCCTCCAAATGCAGCTGCTATAACACTGAGACCTCAGGTTTCAGGACCTCCAAATGTTTCAGTGTGTGAGAAAAAAACAGTCGGACCTGTCTGCTTTAAATACGGATGGCATATCAATCCTGTATTGTCTGGGTGCACATATGTATTTGAGATAAAACGGGTGATAAAATGTGGCAAAGAGCTTGTAGTTCCTGCTGAGGTTTTTTTTTTTTTACCGAGAGAGGCAGAGAATACTACTAAATATACTACAATATACTATTGATCTGATCACCTCTCTCTCTCTCTCGCTCACATTAATATCCGTGTCAGCTGCCACGGTTTTTCTCCTTTCTTTAAATCAATGAAACAACAACTGATGCTCAACCCAAAACGCCAAACCAGCCGCCACTAAAACTGTCACGATATTTACAGCTAAACAGCCAATGCCAGGTCTTTCTTTATCTGATGAAGAGATAGAAATAAACTTGGCCAAAAGGAGAGTTTGCTTTTAAAAACCTTTTTTTTTTTTTTCTGACCTGAATCTAAGAAAACAAAATGTGTAGATGAAGAACAAGGTATTTTATGCACCGTGCTCACTGGACAATGAAAGACTGAAAAATTAGTTTAATAAATAATATCAACAATAATTAAAAAGCTAATTGGCCCAGAAATAATCAGTGGCCGCTGATGTTCCAACGCTCCAAAGATTAATGCAAGCCACTTTAAATTTACTGCAGTATAAATGATGAACAAAGCATCCATAGAAAGAATCCATCATAAAATTGGGGAGCTTTCTACATTCAAGTTGAGAGGAGGCTGAGATGTTGGGATGGGAGAATTAAACGGCCTTCATGAGCCACGCTCCAAAGTTAAATATAACTAAATCTGCCATTGTGCTGCTCAAAGACATTCTCTCCAGCTTTTCCACATTTCTTAAACATTGGATTACACTTTCTAAGTTCACATTTTACCTTGACCTCAACCAATCCTTTTGAAAGCTGCACATCAATAGCAGAGACCTCTGGAACATAAAAATATGGTGAAAAAAAAAGCAATATATTGTGTGAATAGCACCATTCACCTCCCGCTTTTCACGGCTTTTACTGAAACTCACTTGTTCTTTACAGTCTTATCCATCAAGACTTCAAACAGCCATCAATTCTTTAAGATCATAGTCTGAAATGTATATATATTTTTTTTTTTAACTGATATTTTAAAGTCGTCTGTAAAGAATAATGAGAAGTGCTGTGGTTTTAACCGAACGCATATTCTAATAAGACGCCTAAAGCATCAGCAACGTCGCCATCACTCCAACAACAGCCACTGATTTATTCATCTACACTTTTCTGTTTCATCTCAAAAGAAAAATATAACCCCATCATAAGAAAAGACAAAACTCTCAGGCAACAGAAACTGAACCGTTCCACAGAAATCTAGAAAACACTTAAAATGACGTGACCATTAGTGGCAAGGTTTTCCACAGAATTCACAGGAATTTCTCCTTGAAATGACAGAAGCTTTTTTTTTTTTTCTTTTTCTTCTAAAATATGTTGCAACTGCAAGAAGACTTCTTGCAATTGCCTGCGGGGGCTTTTTGAGTTGGCTGGATCAGTGACTGCTTCTTATTCTAATGTTATGTGTTTGGATTACCTGTCACAATCTATTACAGGCAGATCTTGCCTCCATTTGGAGCAGAGCTGCTGCTTAAAAACATCTAAGGCAATCTCCACTGGAGGTAAACAAAGCAAAACACTAATGGCTTCTTTCAAATCAACAAAGGAGAAAGAAAGAAAAAAAAAACAGACAAACTTGTTTAACAGTCATAACGAGGAGGATGAAAGGAAATATTGAAGTTTTTGTGCTTTGCAGGAATTTACTGTGTGGAGCCTCATAAATGTGGACACCAGTCAAAATGAGACAATTGTCTTTTTCCTTTTCTGCTGGAGGTTCATCTTTTACGTGTCCTAATCTGGACATTTTTGAGGATATTTCTGCCTTTGCATGAGTTAAAGACCTTTAATTCATTAAATAAAATGGGACTTCTATGCTCAAACTGGCAGATGACATATCCAGACATTTCCGCTGACATCTGCCCCCTTTTCATCATGTTGTCAAACTATTCAGGAGTTCTGCTCCGGCTACAGGGTAAACAATTAAGGTAACAGCGGTACATTAACTAATTGAGGCCCAAATCATCCTACAGACAGAACAACAGAAACATGCAGATGAGCCGAACACTGGAACAGCATTTAACAGTAACCGAGTACTTAATTTCTTACGTAACGTCAGACTTTAAATATCATTGAGATATGAGGCCCAAGGCTTTGTTTAAAAAAGCCTTCAGAGGCCTGCGGTGTTATGGAAAACTTAAAGTCATCCATAAAACCTCTTTTGTTTCTCAGCCTCTGAGGAAACTTGAGATGTGACAAATATCTAACTAATATTGTAGCATCTTTGGGCTGATCGGCTGCAGCCTGTCTGTATTGCCTTTGAAAATCCATGAAGCTTTTGTGTTGGGAAATAAAACATCCTCAGAACTGATATGAACTCTCATCGCTACGTTAAGTCTATCAGTCCTTGTAACGTCTGTTGTAGCAATGCAGCATTGTGGGAAATGGTGAGCATGGTAGACAAGTCAGCTGCACAACTGGAAGCGTCCCAAAGTAGCGCACTTCCCAGGTATTCTCACTGACTGTGTGCACTGCAAAAACTCAAAATCTTAACAGGAATATTTGTCTTATTTCTAGTTAAAATGTCTCATTTTTAGTCGAAAACTCTCATTACACTTAAAACACCAGAAAAATAACTTGTTATTTGACAATTTTCACCTGTTTCAAGTAAATTTTCACTTAAAATAAGTAGAAAAAATCTGCCAATGGAACAAGATTTTTTTGCTTGTAATGAGAAGATAAATCTAATTCCATTGGCAGATTCTTTCTACTTATTTCAAGTGAAAATTTACTTGAAACAGGTGAAAATTGTCAAATAACATAAGTTATGTTTCTGGTAATGAGTCTTTTTTTAAGTGTAATGAGATTTTTTTACTTAAAATGAGACATTATAACTAGAAATAAGACAAATATTCTTGTTAAGATTTTGAGTTTTTGCAGTGTGTTACATTAGACCAAAATCCTGAAGAACTAGTTTGCTTCTAGCCTGCCAGCTGTCTAACAGTCGAGTTGAGGCCTGAAGAACATGTTACAGATGCAGAAATTACACTCAACTTTGGGCAGTAGGTCGGGGTTGAATCCTGCTGCCTGATGAAGCTAGACCACAGACTTTCTCCTGAAGGAGCCGTAGCAGCCCTAACACCGGCAACGACAGGGACACTGAGACCAGCGCTGCTATCTCTGTCCCCGAGGAACAACCAGATAGAAACCTGATTTCATTTTTACTTGGATTTACTCAGCACTGACTGAATAAAGCCGCTGGTGATCGGATATGTTTGTAGCCTCTTGCTGACTGTGGACCACAAAACAGAAGATAGAGTCTGTCCTCAGATTGCAGATTGCTGCAATGCTTTGGGACAAAACTCAGTTTTGTCTTTGTGGCATTACTGTGAATGCACAACTGGAGAGTGAGTGCGCAGAGACGAAGGGATCTCCAGTGTGTCCTCACTCAGCGATAGTTTTTATAAAGCTTTTGTCACTTTAGCTGCAATGTTCTCAGTTTCTCTTCGGGTTTTGAGGATGTGTCTCCATCAAACATGGTTGTCTGACAGCATAAGAAAAAAAAGTGAGAAAAAAGCTTGTATTGTATTTCAGCAAATGAAGCAGACGTTCTAATAGAGAGACGCCAGCACAATGAGGATATTACATTAAAATAAAGTTAATTTGTCTCCAAACCACTGCAGGCTCATGCTGCCTTCAGATGAGTAAAACCGAACCTACAGATTTTGTCTCCTCGCCGCTCGTCTTCTTATAAGCCAAATTTCATGATAAATGTGAAAAATTGTGAAGATATCGAACAAGAGCGAAGAATAAAAACTATTTGTTTAAATAATCAGTCCTTATTCGGTGGAACAAACTGAAGTATAAAGTTTTTGGGGAAAGAAATGCCACATTTGGTGGAGTTGGCAGACCGGCTGATGGTTTTAAACCAAAAATGTGTAAAAATATCACATCCACATAAATGCCACACATACTTGGAGGCACAGCAACGTTGCACAGTAACTGCTGTGTTATCCTGTTGTGTGCAACAGGACAAGGACTAATTTCATGTCTGTAGAAAAGCTTTTTTTATACATAAAAACTATCAGCATAAAGCTTTTGCAAATGTACAAATAAAGGCTTTGAACAGGTGCATTAAATTCCACATAACATGTAAATACAGAGAGAGTCCTTTTGAAATATTTAAACAATACGACTACACTTGGCATAAATATCTAAAAGAATTTTTTTTTTAAATGCATAAGTGAATCTATAACAATAAAAGTATTTGCAAAGTCACAATTGCAACTACATTTAGAAATATTGGGCCAGCACGGCTGGTCGATGATGGTACAAGAGTCCGGGTGCATAACAGGTCGGTCAGCAATCCAGACCTGTAACCAACGGAAAACTTTCAGCACCTTTTGAAACAAAAGCACAGCTGAAATCACGTACCTACCTAGTACCACTGAGAACTTGAAAAACAACACTTTTTTCTGTCTTTAGTTTCGGAAAGTTTCCACAGACAGGACTTTTTAAATGTTAATGGCATCGACTTCAACATGAGCAGATATCTAACGAAAAAGGAAACGCTGATCAACTGCTGCATTTATTAAACTCCCGTAACCTCCAATAAACACGGGGTTAAAATATGTTTTAAAACCATATAAATCTGTTTTTCCTTCCTTCCCTCATGCTCGCATCAAGGCAGTAGTAAATTCCTGTTACCGTATACATCAAATGAATCTAAAAAGTCAAAGCAGAAATGCTTTTATGCAGTAATGACAGTTAGAAACAAATCTGTAGTGAAAACACAGTCATTATTATTTGATCATGTAAAATTAAAAGGCTCGTGTTCAACTCAAATAACGTTCTGAACGGCTCCTTATAGACTTCTAGTGAAGGAAGTCAGTTTTCTTGAGGTCTTTGTGCATTCCTAACTGCTTCAGTATCTCTTTCGCTGAGTTCTGCCAACTCCAAATGTTTTCAGGGAAAGCAGCTCGGGGCTCTCTTAACCAAAACATTCCTTTGGTTCAGCAGAGTCATGAAAGTAAGAAGTGTCACTGCTCTGCACCTTTTAACATAACTAACAGTGAAAGTGCATGTAGTTTACATAAAAGCCATTGTACCACATGACGACATGCATCCTGCTGGTCCTGAGGGCAGTCTTATACGCAATATGTTGTGACAGTTTGTGCAGGAAGAGAGATTAATTTACACACATTGCATAACTTGTCTAAAATTATACAAGTTCTGCTTCAAACTTACAAAAAGAGGCGTTCGTTTTAGGATGCAAAACTGGTCCGATCGGACGAGGGGTTTGTGTTTTTCCCCTCTTCTGCTTACACTGAACAAAGGAATGTGAAACACTTGGAGGATTTCTCAGCAGAGGTCAAGTGCTGAGTGTCTGTCGGAGCGCAGAGGCCAGATAGCTCGGAGGGGCCAAATGCCTGTGGGTATTTTGTACACCGAGGCAAAGTTAAATGACCGAGCTCCACCAATAGGTGTCAGTCTTCCATCCAACCTACATTAGAGCCCAGAGCCAATCAAGTAAATACGTGTGTGTGAGCCGAGAGGGGGCTGGCTGTGGCTCAAATCAAGAGACGTATTGCTGGACTCGGTGCAGCCCTCGGGGCCGCCTTTGCTTTTGTGTCGACACTTTTGAAAAGTGAAAGTTAAAATAATGAGCAGGGGATCTCACCTGATGATCGTATGAGTTGGCCGTCGGCGGAGGGGGGAAGGCTGCATCTTCAGCAGGTGGTGGAGGGGGAGGGTAGTCCGCTGGGATGGAGGCAGACGCACACACACACACAAAAAAAAAACAGCTTATTAAATACTTCCCCTTTTTTTTGCTACAGCTAAACTGTCATGATTCTGAGAGGACAGACACTGCACGCCAAAACAAGCACACAAAAGAAAAAGTACTTCTTTTTTTAAACTCCCCCGCAACCACGAATGCTGCAGGTGCAGAAAACAACACGGCGAGTTACAGGCTGGAAATCAGTGGACAAAGACGATCACCAACTCCTACTGATCTCATGATCTAGTGGAACATGCAGTCGGCTCGCTGTACTAACATGAAATACACAAGAGTCCTGCATCTGATGAGAGTAACCGTTAAAAGGTCAGAGCAGCCCACGGTATCGTTTCCTGAAAACAGAAGAAACAATTACTGCTTTTTATTTTCTGCGGACAGACTTTTTCAAATTAACATGCATTTAAAATGCTAAATCAGATAATTCCCATTTCTTGACGTATAAAATGTGGCAAAGGCACATTTTATTGAATCCGTACCTCCTGAACCCGGGCTCAAAAAACACAACTTCCACACACACCGGTGTCAACAGCTGAATTAATTGACTCGTCTTAATTTGCCTGAACTATTATCTATCTCGAGCTGCAAAAATCACGCAAGACATTTGAAAGAGGTCATGCAGTTATTAGAGAGAAGAAGAGAGAGGAAGAGCCGTCTTATCCCACGTCAATAGACTGAAACACTTAATTGCAGCAATTTGGTTAACTAAGAAGTACTAATCTGCAGTAAGCGTGTCCCCTCCCCACCGACCCCGAGATTGGAAATGTAAATGTCATGTTTCAAACGGGTAGACTAGGTGTTTGCTCTGCCAGAGGAGGAGAAACAAGCCAAATGTGTAGTTCTCAAGTCACTAATCCAAGGATTGCATCCTGCCACATGTTTCAGACAGGATAAGGAGTTATGTGCCAAATTAAATTCTGATTTGGCTTCTCCCGGCACAGGACTTACACTGAATCATTTGACCATGTACTTCTAAGTACCAAACCAGACATGAGCTTTGCAAATTAAAGGCTTTTATGAGACGTAATGGGAATTTGTTCCAATGCTAAGTCTTTGATGGAGTCTTGTTCAGAAATTCCATTTGCTTTCCGTGGCTTTTATCTGTTTTCATTAGAATCTAATTGATGTCGTCAGTGTAGTTTATCCAAGGCAGCTGACCAAATTAATTAAGAGTGCTTTCCAGTTGCCTCGACGAAATGCGCAGAAGTGAAGAGATAACGCAGCGCGGCTCATGCTGGACACGGCCGTGTCTCCGGCGTTACTACGTTCAAGAAATCGGGAACAATGCATGAAATATTTCTCCGAGGCGCCCATGTGATCTGTTTATATAATAACCTCAGGACTTGCACCGCAGCTCGGTGGTGGGGCAGCTCCTGCGACGCTCTGGGAGGGCGGAGGAACCAGCCGTGGCCCGCCGTCACCTCCTGCCCCCACGCAGATCCCTCTGGCCATCATATGAGTCGCTTGTAACTTGGGGCTTACGGGGAATTAACGATCATGTACATTTCTCTCATACATCAAAGATGCTTTGGATTCCTCATTTCATGGAAACACAAGAGTTGTAAATGTTTCAGAGACTCGTGTTTTATTGAAAAGGTCTTACGGTTGTGGATGTGGAGCGGTGGAGCTGAAGCAGGGGTCATTAAGTTTCCCTGCTCGTTCTGGCCTGATTTTCGTTGCATCTTTCCTTGTGCTGGTTGTTAAGGACTGAAACGTGCTCATGTTTGCACCGCCGGTGGCATGTGTGTATTCCCAGATGTCCTTTAAAGCAGAATCAAATGACGGCGCTAAACCTTGAAGGTGTTTGTGGCCGATCCAGGGTCAGCAGAGAAACACTGGTTTAACAGAAACATCATCTTTCAAATCAAGTTCCATGTGATGCTGTGGCTTGTTTCCATAATCGTGCATTCTGGCCTGAACTTTGAAATAGGGCTGCATCAAATGCTGTTTTAAGCATCATCACAGCAAGGAGTGGCCATGTAGTAGTCACAGCGTAAGACTTGACCTGTCAAGTGAGATAAAATCCCCTCCATCTGGTCAGGTTACAACATTTTACAGAAGACAACTTATGCCCAGGAATTAATTTCTCATATTTTGAGCTGAAAAGCAGTTAAGGGGAAGACTGCAGTCTGTTCCTTCTTGGTTAGGAAGGCTAAAACATTACACATCTGCAGTGGGTCCTTCCTTTAAGCAGCATCGTGCACACAGCTCTCCTCAGCACAGCGGAGACGGCGGCGTTGAAAAAGGGAGCGATAATGACAACCTCTCAGTCGGAAGCGGAGAGGAGCTTCTTCTGCCTGGCGTGTTGGGACCAGGGATGTGGCTTTAAAGTTCAACCGTACACAAGAAAAAAACATCTCCAGTCCTCTTTTTACAGCCCACTTCTAAGCAGTTGCACACCTTCAAATTAAATAATCAAGAGTATAATTCAGACTTTGGAGTTTCTCAAAATTGTCCATTTTGTCCAACATTGCAGAAACAGATTAAACGTGTCAGTGGAGTGTGAGCGTTAGGTTTGTTACTTCTGTTGCTGCTCTGCAACTGTTTCTCACCTCACATATGGTGTTAATCTCTGTTCTCTGACAAATATCTTCCCTTTGCCACTCGTACTCCTCTGTGCTAGGGGATGTGTTGCAGCAGGTCATAATGCAGAGTGAAGGGTTGTGTTAAACCATGGGGATTGTCCCAAATATCACAGAAATGGAGAAAACAATCAGGCAAAACAGCACATTTTTGGAGATGGACGTCATCTGGCTTCTCGGTTTTTCACCACTTCCCCTTCATGAGAGGAATTTTCTGAGCTCTCTTCATCTTCCTGAAAGCTGCCAGTCTTCTCACCTGCAGTCAAACCCCGACATCATCACTAGATTTTCTCTTTTTTTTTGCAGAACTTCATGTGATTGGTGATAGCGTGCCAGGTTCACACCGCGGGTCCTTTGTGACATTTCCTTTTTGGCTGTTTAGTTTTACGTCTTTATCTCTCAGTGAAACGTCATGAGTCACCAGAACCGGCCGGTGGCGTCTGACTGCAGCTCCGTTAACTGGGATGGGGAGGGGGGGGTCTGCAGGTCTGACGTCGGGAAGCAAAGGGCTGGATTTCCGGCGGGTTTGCAGTCTTCCACAAATGCTTTATCCCATTTGTAGCCCCTAATATTTCCATTTGTAATAAATAAAAGTAAACACGGGTCTGGGCTGGCGAGCACTCTGTTCTGCTGCTTTGCCGCGTCCTAATGGTGTCGTGCTTTTAGGCGGCGTGCGCGCCAGCAGCGTGTGAACGCTTCCTGTGCCGTGAATGAAGCCGACTCCATTTGTGACATCAGGGAGATGAAGGCTCCAAGCGAGCATTAATGAGCAAAGCAGCGGGAACACCTACTTAACACGACAACTTCCCATCTCTTTATTGAGCAATTACCTTTAAGTAGCTGCTTTGTGAACAAGGAATGCTAATCACTGATTAAAGTTATTTGAGAGACAGTGAGAGGTGTAATTGGTTATCGGGAACATGAGTTTTATTAAGGAGATGATAAGACGGCGGAGATGGATCCAGCTGTGACATTGGCCCTAATATTAAACTTTGTTTAAATTGAATTATTAAGACTTGTGCTACCATATATGGAGCTGGCGTAATGATTAGCAAATATAACCATCTGATACTCAAATCGGTGCGTGTAAATGCCTTAAACTGAACGGTATTCTAATGCTAAATTAATTAGTCATGCAGAAGAGATAGGAGCAGAGTGGGGGGAGAAGAAACGTGCAGGTTGCAGGCGAGTCCCCCCCCCCCCTCCCCGTTCACGTAGCCGTGTAGCGAAGGATTAGTACATTCAGTGGGGGAGGAAGATTGAAGAGTTAAGGTTGAGCATATGTTTACCGATTTACATATGTACAATATTATCAGAGTCATACATGTGTAAGCTGCGGCCATCTGGCCTGGTGAGGACTTAGGACGGAGTCTGGCGCAGAGACGCCACTGCCTTTCGCATAAAGCTTCCACCATTTCACTGAAAGAGGCAGCTTGCGACAAAAAGAGTGCGGACTGAGGAAACCTAAAGTACAGGGAGCGTGTGTTTTTGGCTGGACAGGGTGTGAAGTATCTCCAGCAACCCGGGCGTGATTTACGACTGGGAGCTGGAGTCCTTGGTGTCTGTTTGCCTTCGCATGTACTGCAGGGAGCCAAAATAAGGGCAGGGGAGCGCGGCCCACATGTGTCACGCAGCCATAGCTGAACTTTCAATCTGGAGAGAAACATACATTGTGTTTAATTAAAGACCTCGACCAGGGAAACTGGACTTCTTTTTTTGGCTCTCCAAGACATCTGATCTAAGACGCGTCCTTGGCTCTGGTTGGCTAGTTGGGACGTCTCAGGTATTCCACCTCTTGCGGGCTCATTAGCACCTTGAGGGGTCACTGAGGACACGTGTGGATCGCTGAGCCTCCCCCTCCAACACGCAGGGCTTTTGGGTCACACCGATAAAACACTTTTATGACAGCTGACACGGAAATAGTTCATTTCATTTGTAAAGAAAACCATGATACGAACACAAGATAATCAAATGCTCTGTATCAGAGAATGTGTAGTTTTCCTCTAAAAAAAAAAAAAAAAAAAAAAACCCTCAACAAACTGCTTTAAGTCTTCCGCGTCAGCTTCATGTCCATAAGCACGAGCCGTGGCAGGGGTTGAGAGCACATTGTTTTGACATAATTACGGACCCGCTTTCTTCCATCTTTCGCTGGAGAAGAGCAGCTGAGCCTAGCTCTTAATTAGCACGATATGTATAGAGGAGAGATTTATGGCTTCATTTGGTTTAGAGAAGCAAAGGAGGGATTTGAAGTCTTTGGAGATGTACTTGTTTTAAGTGTGAAGTCGTAGACTGAAATTGGCTTCTTGCTACTCCACAGAGAAATCCCAGGGGAGGAGCAACCGAAATCAGGAACAATAGACAGATTATGTTTTTGCATAAAAGCTCAGAAATAAACACTGACAAAAGGTGAACATAGTAGAGCCTGTGTTTCCCCCCCCACCCTTACCGGTTTTTACGTGAATGCTTGAAACAATAAATTGGCTGAACAATTAAGCTCTTAAAATGTGTGGTGAGTGAGGTTTTGTGCTGAGTGGAAGTGTGATTCAGAGGTGGAGACGGGTGTTTTTCTGTGTTTTTCTTATACAAACCTAACGGAGAGTAAATGAAGCCGATCAAATGTCACAGCAGATAGTCACTTCTGTCTAAACTCAGCTAGTTTTCATAACGCCTGCGCTGTGGCAGGAATTGACTGTAAACCTACAGCCGAGGCAGTTATCCTCTGCTACAAATGTCAAAGTTCACACGAGGTCTCAAGTGTAATTCATGGCTTTCCAAAGTATTGAAGGGGACGTACTTGTGAGGAGGTCTTTTTCTCATGGCCACAGCCAAAGTTCAAGGCTGGAAAGGCATTTTAGTCCAATTACTATTCAATAAATTATGGAGTCATTGTGAGTCATCTTCTAAACGAAGACATTCAGAGGTCCTGCTAACAGCGACTTGGACCAGATATCTTGAGACCACAGACAAATATGTAAAAGATTTCAACTAAAGTGACCCAGATACAGAGGTTGAAAGCCAAGTGAAACTGTATGATCCTGCTTTTCCAAAAATACATTCCTTCCTCCCTTCCTTCCATCAATCCATCCATCCATCAACTTCCACTTGTCCAGGTTTGGGTCACGGGGTCAGCTGTCTGAGCAGAGAGGCCCAGATCTCCCTCTCCTCCTCCTCTAGGGGGACACCGAGGCGTTCCCAGGCCAACTGAGAAATATCTTCTCTCCTGCTTACCCCAGGCTGCTTCCAGGATTCCAACTGGTTATTCTCTAAGTGGAGAAACAAGGACTGCTCTGAATCCCTCTCAGATGATTCAACTTCTCACCGTATCTCCAAGGGGAGGCCAGTCAAAAGTAAATTCAGAAAACTCATTGTGTTCTCAGCGTCCCGTCCCTCAGCTCGTGACCATAGATGAGGGTAGGAACAAAGATCGGCCGTCAGAGTCTTGCCTTTCAGCTCTGCAGAACCGGCAGATGTCACACTGATCCTCCTGTCAATCTTCCCATCCGTTCATCCCTCACTTGTGAGCAAGACCTCAAAATACTTGAACTCCTCGACCCGAGGCAGAAGCTCACCCCCAAACCGGAGGGAACATTCAAGCTTTCCCCAACAGAGAGCTATGATCTCAGATTGGGAGGTGCTGATTCTCATCTCATGGCTGACACTTCACGCTCCACTCCGGTGAGAGCTGGAGATGCCAGCGGGACTACATCATCCATCAGATATAGGCCCAGTGAGCCTGGCAGAGGAAGTGCTTTCAGAAGATCCACATTCTGGTTAGGTTTTAGTTTCATTTATTATTTAATGCAATCTTTCTATTTGTTTATTCCTTTCTTTATTCATTTGTTCATTTAAAATGACAAAAAATGATCCAAAAATCAAATGTATACATCCAATTAGTGTTGTCCCGATCGATCAGCCGCCCCATCGATCGGGCCCGATCACGGCATTTTCAAAACTTCGGTATCGGCCAAAAAAGTATCGGGACATACCTAGATATTAATGTTTTTAATATATATTAAATCGTTTTATATATCATTGCATTTAACGTCACTTCTGGTTGGTGGCCGGCGTCACTTCCGGCCGCCGTAAGCGAAACTAACATGGTTTCCATGTTTGAATTGTGAAATTTTATATGTTGCATTAAGCTGCTGCTATTCATTTCATGCCATTCAGAATGTTGCACTAAGGTTAAGACAAAAAGTATTTTAATTTTCTTGTGTTTGCGAGTTTGACTGGATGTCATTCAACTACTTCTTTTGAAGTTGAATTTATTAATTTTTGTTATTGCACTATTCTGCACTTTTTGTTTTAGTTTACGATTTCATGTTTTTACATTTTGTGGCACCAGTGCTGATAAGCTTTGTTGAAATATATGTCCATGTTGTTCTCCAGTGGTCAATAAAATAAACTAAACTAATTTGAGTTTTAGTCCTCTTTTCTTTTTTTTTTTGTTAATTCATTGCCAAAATGTATCTGATCGGGAAAAAGTATCGAAAATGTATCGGGAGCCAAAAAAAGTGATCGGATCGGGAAAAATCAGGATCGGCAGATACTCAAACTCAAGTGATCGGGATCGGATCGGGAGCTAAAAAATCCTGATCGGGACAACCCTACATCCAATATGCAGACCTATTACTGTGGCAGCTCCAACTGTTGCATCCTACTTCAGTCACTGGTTTATGGGATGTTGGTGCTGAATTTAATTGGGAAAGGCTCTTGCCTGCCTGTGCAGTCTCACATTTAAGGTCGTCAAAAATGAGCCCAGAAGGTCTCAAAAGTCCCGATCTGGGGAAGGACAGAATAACATCTAATACACTCAAAGTAACCATGATAAGAGTGGCTTCAGGAAACTGAAAAGGTTACCCAGTTTAATGGAAGTTTAACTGAGTAATCATAGATCGAAGGCCTCGGTTAGGCAGGTAACAAAGGTTGCTATGAATGAGAGTTTATTTGCAGATTTAGGAGAAGCTTAAGAGTACGAGGGCAGCACTCCGCTCACCAGGCTTTTCAGACGGAGGGGCAGGACAAAAGCCACTCCGCACTAAAAAAACAACCCAAAATATAACCTGATGGGATTTTGCCAAGTGGAAGCCTGAATGGACCTCAGAACCCGAGAAGTAAAATCCTCTGTACATGTACGTGGCTAGAAGTGTGACCAGAGGTTTTTGGAGGAAACTAGGCACTGAACATCACTACTGCTCACTCCTCGCAGTCAAAGCCAGTGATGGCCACATCCTTCTGGGACAGCAACGGGGCGACCAGTCCGGATAGATGGACGGATGAACGCAGGAGCTGCAGGATTCATGTACAAGACATGAAGCAAAAAACGTAGTAGCAGGTTCCCCGAGTGACCAACAAGAGTTGGCTGTGAAACAACGCTTCCCTGTATCATTTAGATTCTCAGAACGGTGTGCTGTGCTTTTATGATCGCTACAAACAGAAAACAGTTATAATGTAATAATGATACGGATACTTGATTTGGCATAAAATGTGTAATAAACGGACCGTGTTCTACATTTAGGTGAATAAAGACCAGTGAAGCAGGTGCTGGTGAGCTGCACCACGACACAGCTTTCAATTTACAAGTTCATCTACATTCCAGTCCTCTTGCATGGACATGACCTCTAGGTCATGAGAACGTGATTGCGAAATTAAAAACGACCAAAACGTGTTTCTTCTGAAATGTGGCAAGGGTCGGGCTTGCAGATAAGACGCAGAGCTCAAATATCCGGAGGGAAATTGGGGTACAGCTGCTCCTTTTTCATGTTGGAGGCAGGCGAGGGGCATTTTTCAGTCATTGGACTTTTAGGTGATACTGCACAGGTGTGTGCTCGTCCGTGCCGTGTACTACACGAGCATGAGAGCAAAAACACCACGAGCTGTGACTGAAAACCCTCTGGACTCACTAAAGACAGATACATATATGTCTCCTTTCAGGGTATGACTTAATGCAAAAAAAGGAAATTAGAGAGCGAAAACCTAAAGCACCGACATGAATAGCTCTTCCTTAAACTTGGGTCCAGCTATACGGCGGGTAGTTCATCTTTAGTGGTCCATGTGAGCAAATAGAAGAACAAAATTCCCAAGAAGGGCCAGTTTTATACTTCTTACTCAGCACCTCAACTTCCTTTGATTAAACAGACGAACGCGTGAAAGACTAGACAGGATGTGAAGTCAAGTATTTTCACAATATTACAAATTTAAGGACCAGTGGCAACAATTAGAGAAGTGAAATGTCTTTTCTGGCAATATCAGATCAAAAATAATGACTAAAGTATTAACACAACAAAGGCCTATATAGAAGGCAACGATGTGCAAAAGTGTTAGGCAGCGATTGAGTCTCAAAAGATCCTCCAAAGTAAACTTTGCACGCACTGCAGAATCAACACGAGTAGTTAAGACACAATGTGTGTTGTGCTCCACTTAAATAAAAGTTGTTTGGGCTTGGAGCGTAAGCCTGTGGTATCTTTGGGGACACTGATACACTCATTGGTGGATTTCCTGTAAATTCTCCTGGTGACACCCATGAGGGACTCTGACATAACAACCGGTAGTCAGTTTGCCTTTAGCCAGTCAAGCAGGGAGGAGTAAAAACAGCTTATGCACACGTTCCAACACTTTTGGAACTGCTCAGAGCAAACAATTAGCAGGTTTAAGGAAACTCGGGCGTTAAAAGTTGTTGATCTTATTTTTCTTTTAAACAAAAACAGCACTTTTTGGATGTCTGACTTTCACGATGTTGAGCCCAGGACAAAACTGTCGGCTGTGCATCATGAAAACACAACAGCATGTAACTGCTGCAAAGTAAGATCAGTTTCTGAAGTCAAATTTGTACCGCAATATGTTTTAGATTTTAATTTAATGAGTGAGTGAGGTGTCTGACACTATTTGGTCATGATGTTTACAGGACTGTCTCACAAAATTAGAATATTGTGATAAAGTTCTTTATTTTCTGTAATGCAATTAAAAAAACAAAAATGTCATACATTCTGGATTCATTACAAATCAACTGAAATATTGCAAGCCTTTTATTATTTTAATATTGCTGATTATGGCTTACAGTTTAAGATTAAGATTCCCAGAATATTCAAATTTTTTGAGATAGGATATTTGAGTTTTCTTAAGCTGTAAACCATGATCATCAATAATAAAATAATAAAAGGCTTGCAATATTTCAGTTGATTTGTAATGAATCCAGATGTATGACATTTTTGCATTACAGAAAATAAAGGACTTTATCACAATATTCTAATTTTCTGAGACAGTCCTGTAACATCTCATACAGCAAAAAAACACCCAGCTAAACACTTAATCATTACAATCAATTGGATATCTTTTTAAATATTGATTAGATTGTTGCGTACAGGAAATGCAAAAGCCAAATATTATTGGTGTGAAACCCCAACAGAGTCAAGTCAGACTAAGCAGAAAGCAACTCATCCAGTCCAGTTCAGGAATGTGACCCCTGCCCTTAGTCTCCCGTTTATCATATTGTTGTGTCGTTTACACAAAAACAGCAGCCTCAGAGAGCTCTGCAGACGCATGCGTAAGTGTGAGCTATGCATACTGCAGCACTGCATTCAGTAACAGACACATTACTACGAGTTTAAAGTAAAAACATCAGCTGCAAAACCTTGAATTGTAGTTTAAAAAGAACAACATTCTTGTGCACCCTGCATTAATGACGTGAAGGCTTTATCTATTCTTAGAGCTTGACGGCATGTAATAAATGGCACACTGATGTCAGTTATGTTTTTAACAAAACTGAGACTAATTTGTTTCAGATGGGTTGTTTTTATTGCAGGACTGTTGCACTGGATTGCATTATCTTGTGTAGTTATTCATTATATTTTGTCCACATCTCCAACAGGATGTTGCATTGTGATTTTGATCACACATCTGTTGTATTTATGGCGGTTCACTTTCACAGTTCACTTAGACCGGCTACAAAAATCTATATAGTTAAATTACAGCGCTGCAGCAAAGATGCTGTCTGAAAGAACTGGAGCAGGGGAAAAAAAAAAAAAGAATAAACACACAATCCTGACTGACCTTTCTTGAATGCATGTACCATATATGATCTACTTAAACCCTAATATCTGATCTGTTGTAAAATATTGTGAGTAAAGGGTCACCGTCTGAGGCTTCATTTCTTACTGCCGGGCTTTAATCAGTACGAGTTGATCCCAAAAAAAAAAAAAAAATCTGAGGTCAAGCCCTGCTCACTGTGCGCCACCCCACTAGCACTGGCTTCTTTGTCCACACAATAAACATGTACTCAGACTCATTCCAGCCCCGACACTGGCCTCTGCCAGACAAAGGGGACTGAGAGGCGCTGTGCCAATTTGACTTGTCCCTAATTTTTATGCTAATCCTCGATTTTATAGACAGTCTCCATATTTGATATGAAAGTATTAAAAAAAATGAGGAGCGACCCAGATAATCTGTTCATAAAGACGTCTTATCCTTTGACAAGTCGAGACGTCTGCAGATGGCTCAACTCTTCGTATTTGAGTGTTAAAAAGTCTGATAACAAAACAAAAGTTCATGTCTTAATGGAAAATGAAATGTTTCAGCTGTCAACAGTTCCTGAGGCTGAAGATGTTGCCTGTAACGTTTTACATCATCCAACCTTGACAGTAAAGGTTGACTTTATACTACAAATATTAAAATCACAGGTAATTCAATACCAAAGCAACGTTTCTCATTAAAAGTAAGACATTTTTACAAAGAAGGAAACAAAAACAATTATCTACAAATATGTTCCCAATCCAAACTACATTGTTCCGTTAATCCTCTTAATTCTTGGACAATGAATAATGCCGGAATATCAGACGCTGGTAATGAGTCAGGATTACATGATGAAGGGGTGAAATTGACATTTTGGCTTTAATGATGACACAAATTTTCTGCTGCTGGAAACAACCTTTTCTTATTCTATTTCTCTGTATTTGCAAAAGCAAATTGCACATGGCCCAGGGTGACAATCAGCAGAAAAAGAAAACAGCACTTAATTGCTAAAGTTTCAAATGATAATTCAAGGTGTTTTATTTTCAATATGGTTTTCAAAAAAAAAAAAAAAAAGTGTTGGGAAAAAAAGATAAAAAAAACTAATGCACTCTTCCTGCTATACCAACAAAGAACGGGGTTAAAAAATCTTAAAATTGATTGTGGGTTAAAAGGGTCAAATGCTTATTTTTGAGTGGAAATGAAGATCTTCCATAAGGATGTAGCGGCTTTGAAGCTATTTCAGGTTGACTTTCCGTGTTTCCATATTCTATAACAGGAACATTGCTAGCGGTGCATTCTGCCTCTGCTGCTCTGCAACGTTAAAAACCAGCAATGACACCAAAAAGCAGTTGACATCACTGTGGTCAACTCTACGACTCGGCCTTTCTCCTTCAGAGTTCATTTGTACGAGTTAGCCTTCGACGCTGTCGCATATACAGCAGTAAGTCAGCTGATAGTTCTAGCTGATTACATTTTTTTTGAGGAAATGGTCACTGGTAATCAGATACCTCAGCCAAACATCAAACATCACACATGTGCAGCCATGGCACCACAAAGTCAAAACAGTCAAGAACACTGACAAGAACATGAAGCGGCCTCCTCTTCCTCACGCCTTTTAGGGTTCATGAAGAAGCAGAGGTGCAAATGCTGTGCGTAAATGTACGCCCCGGTGATTAATGTTTCATTGCCACCAACTCCTTCTGTAGCATCGCCCTCATGGATGATAAAGACAACAAAAACACCAAAAACAATAACACCAATGTCGAGGTAATTTCATTACTTTTGGAGGACCGCTTAAAAAACATGAGATAAAATGTTTAATGAGACGCTCTAAATAGATGCTACGAACATACACTAAGGCTCCATAAAACAGTTCTTAGAGCTCAGAGCTACGAAACAGAAACAGGAAATGCATGTACTCGACAAGAGCTGCAAATAATAACAAGTCTGCTGTCATCAAAAAAAAAGAAAACGAGGGGAAAAAAATAAACATTTCATAAGCAAAGTTTTTAACTCTGCATTTAGCATGACAAGTAAAGAATTATTCATTTATGGAGCAATTTTTTATGTTTATTTTGACGTTTAGTGTGAAGTCTAAACCAAAACCACAGTCCAGCAGTTCTCACAGGAACAACAACTCCAACACTCCCTCCCACTAGTGAGCAGGAGGCTCCTCGTTTGAAAGCACCAGTCATCGGTTCAATTCTTCATGATAAGCTGCGTTCTTGAGCGTCTACATGCCACTACCTCTTTGTGCTGCTGCATCTGCGCCGTCTTTAAAATCTAGTTGTTGTCGGTGAATTTGGCATTTATGCTGTGCCAGAAAAAGCCATTAAAAAGGCAGAATTAACATTCTTCACTGATCTTCAAACAAAATATTTTTAGATGCGTGGCACTTTTCCCTCTGTGAGCAATCCTTCTCCTGAACGTCTCACTAAGGTGTGAGCTGGGGATCACTAGGTTTAGATGCACTTGAATGCAGCACCTGCACTCTCCAACAGCTGTGTCTTACATCTACTGTTTCGCTCTGCAGAAGATAATCTCACAAGCAATCTATTGTCAAAAGTAACTCGAAAGATACGATTGACTTTTCAGCGTACAAGAAACAGAAGAAGAATCCACAGAAGGTGAGCAATTGATGGAGGTCCCACCAACACTCACATGACTCAAAGGATTTGCCACTTAGTCCATAAAACGGCATGTTTTATTATCAGGTTTTTATGTTTTATGGCATAAATGAGGACAGCCATTAAACAAAAAATGCTACTAATTTGTTTCAAATGAATATGTTTGACAAAAATGTCAGATTGGACCCTACAGCAACTTCTAGGTCTTAAAGGGCAATTATTTACACAAAAAGTGTACTGTAATTCTGGACTGATACAGGTTTATCAATACCCCAAAACTCATGTTGAGGACATTTCTACACATCGTGCATGTCAACAAAATCAACAAAACTGTGGTAAAATAATTGGACATTTGGACATTGAGCAAGCAAAACCCATCAGCCACTTGCCTGAAGGACATGTATTTTTATACTCCTTTGTGAATCCTTTTCATTTCAACTTAATCTCTTTCACGGCCTGTAAACATTCTTCTTGAATGTGTTCCCCCCCACCCACAGCTGTGGGCAGAGTTAAAAAAGCGGCCGTCTAAGAACAGTTTTTATAAAGCTAACATCTGGAGCGCAGGACGGTCTGAGCTGAAACCACAAACCCCACTGACAGCCGTGCGCTCAGCCTCGCAGTGTGATCACTACTCGCTGGATTTCATAACCGTTTCCCCTGTTTTGGAAATCAAGAGCTCCCAGGGGGTTCCAGGGCAGAAGTGAAGATATTCTTCATGTTACAAGACGTCGACATGACGGGGGGGGGCACATGGCAGAGCAACGTTATCTCGGTACCAGGTTCCACCGTTCACACAAACAAGAAGTTGCATGAAAACTTTCTATACAACAGACTTTTACTCTTAAGGCCACTTTTCGCATCGCCCAGCTTATTGAAATAACTTCAATACCATTGAAATGTTTGCAAGCAGCATTGAACAAGTTCCAGCATTTTACTGGTATTTCTTGTTAGTGACTTGTAAACCACTTCCTGTGTTTTTCTCCCCTCTTTAAATGACAAAAAGTGTTTAGTGATTTGCATAAGTCTACCCACTAGTGTTCCTCTTTCACTGAAATAGCTTATATTTGATTCTGAACACACAAAAAAAGCTTTTACAACCTGAAAGTTTAAATGCACAATTTCCTTCTTTAATCGTTTCCCTTGAAGTGAGCACCCCGAATCTTCCCTTAATAATTAGTCTCCTTTAAACAGAAACTCTTTTTTACCGCAGCAGCCACTTTCAAAGGTATTACTCATCAAAGATGAGTATCAAGGCATCTGCCTTACCTTAAAAAGACCACAACCAATTTCATTTCTTTTCAGAACATTTCACTTGAAATGTAAATCTTCATAATCAGAATGACTAATAACATAAACTTGAAATTAAAGTCCCACACATCCACTAATAGGTGAATTTATGTTGTTTTAAATATGCACTAGAAACAAACCAACCCTCACCTCCCATGAGATCAGACATAAGCACACAAGGCTTCCCGAACTCACGCGTGACTGCAAACCACAGCACTTGCACTTTGTTTATTCAAAATTATGAATGCCGTCACATCTCTCTCACTATTAACATCTTGAATTTAAATCATGTTGGATCATGAGGGTCAGGCTCAGAAGATGCAGCCTCTGACTCTTTCTCTTGAGAGTCGGGGGGGAAAACATTGAAGTTACTTCGACTTATTTTGCAAGTGTCACAGAAAACTTCCACGGTCAGAGCACCACGGACACTCGGCTCTGTGACCTCCTGAAGCTCTCACCATAACTGATGGAGAAAAAGGCTGGAAATAAGACTGACGTTTAAGAAGATTACAATTATACTCCAATACAGCAAAGCAGGTGATCTATAATACCATAAACACATGCGCTAACCCCCCCCCCCCAGATTGAAAATGTGTTGCTCTGAGTGGTTCAAACTTAGATTCCTGTAGCCACTTTTGAAACTGCATGGCACGTACCAAGCAAACAATACAGTATGCATTCTGTGTAGTACAGTATGTTGTATGTTCTTTGGCTGATACGAATTTTGGCCGAAAAACGGGGACCCTGGCAGAGCTGTCAACTGATCACTAGCTGTTGATATGTGGGCTCCAATCATGAGGGAGGATGGTACGCCCAACATGGTGTGAGGGTCTGTGGAGAATAGGGCTGTAACGATACACTAATCTCACGATACGGTACGATACACGATACTGAGGTCACGATAACGATACGATATTATAGCAGTATTTTTTTAACAACCTTGAATGAGGAACATATGACTGGAAAAAATTGTCTTTTATTTGAAAGACACAAAATACAAAACAATACTGTGCGTTTGCCCTATTGTTACAGTTTGTAATGCTTTACAACTGTTTAAGTTTTAAAGAGAAAGCCAGGCCAACCATTTCCCACAAACTGAACTAAAAGTAAATGTCAGGTTTGCATTATGCATCTTCGGTTTCATACAAGTAAAAATATTTTGCCACAAACTGAATAGTTTCTCTCTTGTATGATTTGACTTTTTTCTTTTCCAGACATTTTACAACTAAAATTAAATAAAAGTAAATAAATAAATACAATTTTACATCATTCATGCTCACCTTATACGTGTAAGAGGAGATTTATTTTTGATAAGAATGTTATTTTGCTAATTCAGGGTTCATAATTTTATAAATATATTCTTTATATTCTGATGTAAATCAGGGACTATAATGACACTAGTCAGTTTATCTGTAGTGATTAGTCTGTTTTAGATTGGGCGGAGTGATACGCCACAGTACGGCACTAGATGCTGTGTTGATGTTCTAAAATCCTACACTGTTGAGGGACATTAAAGTAACTGGAGCTCAGCAGAAGTTTCCCCGTGTTTATCCTACTCACCACCCCAAAAAGGTTTAATTTAATAAGGTAAGGCTTAACTCTACACCAGCCTTACATAAGTAAAAGTTCAGAGCTCAAACCCTGCAAGAGTCCCGTGATCGGGACCAAAACGGTACTAGTTTCTTCTTAGCGGAGGAAGATTTTGGTCCGCGGGTCGAGTTGTGGTCGGCACCAATACACTGCGCGTTACTAGTCAACACAATATAATAATAATATAATAATAATATTAATAATTCAATTTTGCGACACAGTTTGTCACCTCCACGACACGAATCGTGACGTTTTTGTATCGCAAAATTTTGTGGCACGATATATTGTTACACCCCTAGTGGAGAACCTCTGGCATTGTACCCTGTCAAAGAGAGCTTCAACTTTTGTCTCTGACGGAGCTGCAGCCATGACCGGGGTCAGTCGGGGGGAATTTGTCTCTGAGTGGACCGTGTTCGGCTCCCCCATTGTTGAGGCAGCTGACCGGAGCTGGTCCTACAAGGTGGATTGGTGCCCGTCATGGTCCGTGCAGGCAAGAATAGAGTGAGAGGTTAACAGGTGGGTTGGTGCAGCATCTGATCCCTGAGTCCGTCTGCTGTGGTGAAGAAGGAGCAGAGATGAAAGGTGTCCCTACCCTCACCATGGTCACGCTCTGTAGGTATTGACCAAAAGAACATCCTCACAGATACAATTAGTCCAAAATGAGTTCCTCCACAGGGCTCTCCCTTAGAGATAGGGTGAGACGCTCCGTCCTCTTGTAGGGGCTCAGAATAAAGCCACTGCTCCTCTGCATCATGAAGAGAGTGGCCTGGGCTTCTGGGTAGGAAGCCTCCAGGACGCCTCCCTGGCGTGGTTTTCTTGGCACGTCCCCCAGGAAAGACCCAGGACACGCTGGGGGGACCATGTCTCTCAGCTGGCCTGGAGAACGGCTTGAGATGCCCCTGATAAGCAGGGTCCCTGCTTAGACTGCCGCCCCCACGACCGTGGATAAGCGGTAGAAGACACATGGATGGAGAAACTGCTGCAGCACTGTATTCGCTGTCCAATTTGAAATATTTCCAAACTGCAGACATTTATGAACTGCCAAGGAGGTTCCTTAAAGTTTGCTCTATGTTTAAATCCACCAGTGTTGTCAACTCCTCAGTAAGGACAGTAGCTATTGGCTTTACAGCTTGTATATAATTGTAACGGATGCTGTAGGAGGGAGGAATAAACTCATGGGAGAGACTAAAAAAGGGGAGTAAATATGTTAAGAACTACAAATGAAATTTCTTTTGTCAATTCTTTTTTTTTTCCATGTCATAATTCCAACCATCCTCCTTTGTCCTGGCATAGGTCAGTGCCAAGACTTAGAATTATTACATTCATTAGAATGATATAGGAATAATTATTATTGATTAATAAAAGGGTGGAGCTGGAGCAGTACAGGATAAGCTAGCGGTGGATCTGCGTAGGCGCGATCAATTTGTAGGCCTGACAAGTCGGGGTGAACGTCTCCAGATGCGACTGCAGCAAAGAGCAGTTGCTTTGTGAGGACTAGGCTGCCTGCGCGGGCTTTGATGCAGGGATGGGGCCCACGGCGGCACCGGCTGCTCGCTCACAAGAAAGAGAACGATACAAGCCTTCAACCTCGTCTCCAAACATCTTCAATGACATCTGAAAAAGTTGCTAGATTTGTCGCTAGTTGCTTTTTTTGAAAATAAGTCGCCAGAGGGGTTTTAAAACCCCAGAGATATCGCGACAAAGTCGCTGAGTGGGCACCACTGCATCATGGGACATAGCATACGAGGCAGTCACTCACGAACCAGTACTTCCAATCACATACTGCAGGTTGTGGGTCAATGACGTGACGCCTATATTTTCTGAAAAACAGATTTTTTTTCAATTCAAAAAAGGTTTAAATGGATAAAAAAATACCATATATATATATATATATATATGACCTACCTGCCACACATATGGACTCACTTGAATTTTACAAAAAATACTAGTTATTTGGGATTTTGTTGTTGTTTTAAGCAACAAAATATCATGTGGTGCGACCGTCCGACCATGACTCACTCTAAATGTATTTAAATCAATCTTCTGCCCTATCTGGCATGATTTCCGAAGTGTCTTGTAGTGTATAAGATTGCAACACATTTGTATTTATATTTCCATCATAATATACAAACAAAGTTTGACTGATGACGTCCATTTTATGAAATATCATTTGGCGCGACAATTAAAAAGACATTTTTGTATAATACTGAAAACTTGTAAAAAAAGATGTCAAGATGTTAAGGAAATTCATTTATTTTAAAATGAATCATGGTTGCATCACATGACTTTTTTTTAAGGCTGGTGTCAATTCATCTTGACAAAAAAATGTTTTATATGAATTTATGTATACACAACATTCTTAATGTTTGAACTACTGCCATAGACACTGTTTTTTATTATTTTAAAATTGACCTGTTGAAAATCCTTATTCGTCATTGACCCTTGTACAATTATTCTCATTAAATAATATTTTGGAGAATTAAGTATGTACTCAATCTTTAGTATGTAACAGCAAGAATGTAACTAGCATAGCTGTGTGAGGCGTTACCTGCAGGGTCATAGGGGGCTTCTCCCATCTGTTTGTAGGGGTTGAACTTGGGCTTGGGTGCAACCATGGGGGCAAACTTCTTGGGCGCCTGTTGCTGGGAGATGGAGATGCTGGCGCTGCCCATAGACGGCGTAGTCTCCATCCTGGCAGCCACTTGCCCCGTCTGGTTATTCGCTGCGTTCCACATGGTTCTGCAGAGAGAGAAACAAAGGAACTCAAGACTGATATCATGTGCTGGAAACTCCCTCGCACTCAAATTAAGCGTGAATAATAGGATGCCTCTGGTTTCTGCTGAAAAAAAAAAATAAAATCCCAGCAATGACGCGTGTATGAGACTCAGGTCTACTCTCTCTTCAACTCTGGAGTCAACTTGAAAGCAAACAGCAGAATGATGTTGTAAAATGAAAACAAAACAAAAAAAACAAGGTAATAGAAACTGTGCTCTTGACATCTAACATTGTGTCCGATTTAATAAAGTATTGAAGTGGGGAGAAAATCACTTTGAACTACATCTCTGAGCCTTCTTTCTCCTCACACGCGCGCTTGTAAAGCCTACACGAGATCAACAATTCAGAAGTGTGTTATGTGAGACACAGAGCTGTGGAAACAACAAAGTATTTTTAAAAACAGACAGACTTTAGAAAAAGTATTGAAAAATGCTGTAATACTGATGTAATCATAAATTATTTTCCCGTCAAATTTAGCCGTCAAAAGCCTCAATCTGAACGGTTCTGGGGAATGACAATACAGACAAACACATTCAACCGCAATAAGAAAAATATAAGTGAATAGGCTCATTTGTATAAGTTGTGGGAGGAAAATAGGATTTTATTTAAATGTGTCAATCCATCAAAAGCAGTGATGTTCTGCACCTTTTGGCTGATCGGTGTTACAACTTTATCCTTATCTTCACTACAGTTACAGCGGAGACAACAGAGACATCACAGCCTAAAGTGCGTTGAGCGGCTGAGGCCACAAACATCCAGTATTTCACCATCGCGTTCTGAAATCATTTGAAATATTTGAACTATTTATGTGCTGCGCTTTATCCCATCCTGCTTTTTGTTTGTGTTTGTTGTGCAGTGCACTGATGTTTCTGCCGTTTATTATCCTCAGACTGACTGATACGGGGTCTGCATTCTTTCTCCAGAGCACAGCAGAAAAAGCCCACGCACAATCATCTTTTAATATCTGCTCAAATCCCCGCTCCTCCTGCCGTCTGAACGGTTCTTAGTTCTGATTTCTTTTCCTCTGGTCTTAATGCTGCAATTCAGATGAGCGCTGGTGTCTCACACCCACCTGTCCTTTCACTGCGAACGCTTTCTTTTCTCAACTCAAATGACTAACAGAATAAAAGAAGGAGGTACAATAAAAGAAAGATTCGAAGGAGGAGGGGGGTAAAGATTTCAACATGCGTGAAAAAAAGACTGGAGGAAAAATAAGTGGTAGCATTCTTTGATAAAGACCAGTTGAAAATGCCCGGACGTTTGCAATTCTTATGTATGAAATTTCCACATCAATGTGTATTAATGTAAGGAAAAGGTTGTAAAGTTGTCAAAATTAGAAGTTATGAACAAGTCTGCGGCTCAAAGAGCTTGATTTACATTTAGTTTGGAAAAAAATATATATATCACCTGTTCCTACCTGTAAAAGAGAGAAGCTATTCATCTATCTGAACTGAGTGGACTGGACTTGAGAGAAGTGAATTGAGAAGACGTTTGCTTGTTTCAAATAAATGAGAATTGAATTAAATTAAATGCTCTTTCCCCATTTACATACACTTTACTTTTGTAGACTTGGGTAGCAAAAGGTCAGCTTTCGGTCTGCAGGTGATCTATTGCACCAGATTGTGTTGTACTGCTCCAAGTCCTCAGCATGCCTGCATTTATGTTCTGTTGATATATTTCCTCTAAGAGCTGAAGAGCGAGCAAAGAGGTTTCTTTCTAAGAACACAGTCCGCAGTGTCCAGTGTTAAGCATGGATATTTGTGCTCTGGTGAGATGTCACAGGCCCCTTTGTGTCTGTTTACACAGTTTCTGCAGCTTACTGCCACTGGTGTTATTCAGGACAGCTACGCTTTCTTCTAAAGATCTAAAAATCTGTGTTTTGTTATTATAGATACGAAACAACACACATAGTCTGATTGATATTTATTTATAAAGTATGGTACTTTCAAAATAACTAATTTGTAAATTTAAAGAATAAAGAAGAAAAAGAAAAAATATAGTATTACATTTTTTCCAGTGTTATATATAAATAAAAAGTGAAGGAAAGCGTTAAAGACCTAGAAGAAGAGGCAGCGCAGAATCTTCAGAGGACGCGGCTCTGAAGAACCAGTACTCTTCAGCAGCTTATCGCTTTCTGCTGTGCCCCCTGATTGAAGTATGTGTTACCAAAGTTTATATATATAAATATATATACCACGCATTAAATAACTACTGATTGATATGGTTCGATGGCTTATGATGCAGTTGAAACATTAAGCAATGTGGAGGGCTTTTGAAGAAGTTTCAAACAGGCTGATTACAGGACTGTTACCTCAGGAGCCAGCAAATGTTTCTTCACTTTTATACTCAAACATGAATAAATGATCAAATAAAAAGACATTATGTCAACCTTAAATAACAGCCTATTATCGACTCTACATCTGCTCTTTAAATAAATCTTAATTAAGTACACAGATTTTGTTTTTTTTGGCAGGGAGTACAAGACATCCTTCTGTAAGAGGTACATAAACAAATGTACAGACTTACTCTCACTTTACTCATAGTCGCTGCTTCAGGATGAAACGAAGGCACCTATAGAAGAAACCCACACAAATCCATAGTGCATGACAAGTATGAGTAGGCATAATCTCACTTAACAGAAGTTGACCCCCGCAATAAAACCCTCTTAGACCTTCCTCACTGAGAGAAAGTTGGGAAAAGGTATGAGTTAGTCGTTTTGTTTTGTCATTTAAACCGTTTAAAAAAAAAATCCTACAAGTAAATTTACACAGATATACGCACAATACCTCGGCACACACACACTGAGGCCTGAAAGCATCAAACATCAGCAAGCAGTCACACAGGACATTCTAGTGGGGGGATCATGGATGGAAGGTCGATTCTGATTTCCGGGATAGGTGAAGATTTCTCACGAGGCTGTGAAACCACGTTTAACAGTTTTCTTCATGAGGGCATGGCAGGCTCCTCACAGCTGTTTCACTGCGCTGTTACAGCTGTCATTGAGGAACCGCTGCAGGTGCTTCTGCCGCATTAATCTTTCATATGCACCAAGAAAACTATCAAACAAAACCATCCAGAGAGGACCACAGAGAGTACTGAATTGAAACATGAAATGGCAGGGTTCAGACATTTTGGGGGAAATGCTTGACATGCTTTCTAGCAAACAGCCTTTGTGAGCTGGGAAACTGAACGCACGTCGAAATGTTGAAGACGTTATAAAGACTGCAGTGTTTCGGATGCTGACTGCTGAATGACTGACTTCTGCTGCAGGACCGTTTTATCTTTTTACTCCGTCTTTGAAGCGTTGACGTCTAACAGCAAAAAGCTGAAAATTTAAGTCAAGACCGAACTTACAGATGAGCAGAAAAGTTATTACTAAAAAAGTAAAACAAAACAATGCCACACTAACAAAAAAATTACGTGACTGTAGCCCTGCGGTGCAAATTAAAGCAGAATGTTTTATTGTGTTATTTTTTATTATTAAGATTTTCTATCATTTCAATCCTTGAACTAGTTTCCTGGAAAGTATAATATTTGAAAACAAGCAAATATTTGCTTGCTTTTTAAAAAAATTATTATTGAAGAAAAATTGGCAGCATGACTGAGTAAATCACTTACTTGGTTCACAATTACCACTTTACCTGTACAACCAATGCAGCTGACATACATGTTCATTTGATGTTTGTTGATGTTTAAAAAATCCATTAGACAGATTTCTGTCTGTGGATGGAGTGCATTTGCTCCTTTATGCCCCTGATTAGATTGTATGAAGTTTCTGGTACCACCAATATCATTGTACGGGTTTCTGTATGATTGCAATAAAGGTCATCTTATCTTAAAACGTAATCATTAATCTTTTTTTCTTTTTTAAATCACAGTCAGAGCAGCTGCAGAAGACTGACATATTTTTGTGATTACTGCCACAAGTAAATGTATTATTTCCACGTAAAAAATTCACCAGTACCAGTGCTGTCATATGCTCCATACACGTGCTGAGTTGCTGTGAATACAAGCTGCAGATCTCAGACCGGGGCGTTCATGACCTGAGTAACAGGGAATGTCGTACTTCATCAGAAGTATAAATCTGGGCTGAGAAAGTAAAAGAGCAGCGTTTTCATTTCCCTCTTTAACACCCTTAGGGTAGCTTTAACAAAGCCCTCTGATCCCACAATTTATCTCATGGAGCTGCTCAGCAGCCGGCACGTTAAACTCCCTTTGGAGTGCAAGCCTGGCCAGCCGCTCCCGTTCACGCGGAGAAAGAAACGGTCTTGTGAAACGGGTCAGGTGGCCCTCCCATTCACAGCCACTGGTTCGGTACAGGACGTACCGAACCACCCACAATGGGGCAGTGGCGGGCTTTATGTGACCACTCATAAATGGAGCGTTCAATAGCCAAAGATGAACACAAGATATCTGATCAAGATATCTGCAGACCTGCTACCAGCACAACTTTTGATTGAAAACTGACAACAGTCATTTACGGCATTCCTGCTCCTCTGTACACCATCTTGGATGTCCGTGTCGACTGTGTGGTTGTAGGTGGCATCTGTGTGCCAAGTCAGGAAGTTTTACAAAAATATCTCCATTCAAGTTGAGAGTAATGTGAGGCATTACATTGGAAAAGGAAAAAAAAAGAACAACAAAAAAAACCACCCCATGAACTCAATGTAATAAGTGTTTCTCTCTCGACTGTCATGTTCATAATAAAGCTATAAACCTAAGAGAGAAAGAGGGTCATTAAAGTGCTTTTCTCTAACCACAGGCTCTTATGAGTAGAAGACTTAAACTACAGTTTTTGGCTCACTAAGCACCGATCAAAACATCACTTCAAAAAGACTGGCAAGAAGAAGGAGAGAGAGTTTTCCTGGCAGTTGTTTTTTTTTTCTCTTTTTTTTAATATAAAACTAGAAGGGTGGCAGGCGACTGGGATTAGCACTCACGGTTCGTGACGCAACGTGCGGGGGGTTCAGCCATGCAGATGAAAATGCTTTAAAAATTAAAAGGTTCCCATCTGCAAGAGGTTGTTGCCAAGTCTTCCCGGCGTTGAACTCGCTCTGCTTTAGAGGGCTGGTCGAATGGCTGAACAGGTTAATGCGACATTAAACAAACAAGTGCTCGCTCCCCTCGCTCCACTGTTTGAAAACAGGAGAAAGCTAAAAGTTCAAGTGGTCATTATGGATCGGGAAATGTTTTGAGCAAAAGGCTAAATATTTGAAGGTGCTGTAAATGTGACACCATACCATGTGCTGACATATTAATAAAAGCAAAAGGCTGTTACCAACCTCTTTCAAGTGTTAAAAATTTAATAGCGAGGGCGCAATAGCAGTCTCAAGACATCAGATGACTGGGCAAGTCAAACATCATGTTCTGAAACATAGCCACTGCAAACAGTACAGCCACAGGACAAGATTATCTCAACACCAGAACCAAAACAAAGACGAGGGCCTTGTCCTTAGTGCCGATCCAGCTGTTTTCATGTTAAACCGCGTCTTTCACCCCCCACCTCCCACCCCAAAACAGACAAAAAAGAAACACACCACACACATAGCAAAAAAAGTTTAATTCTACCTCCCCTACAAAAAAATAAAAAAATATATATGTATATATAAATCAGGACACTGTAAATATTACAGTGATGGAGGAATATTTGATCAAGTTTTAGCCCCTTTTAAAGAAGGTGAGCCAAATTTATACTGCTCAGGTAAATTATTGAGCAAGTTCAAGGGTTCAAAGCATTTACTTTGAAATGTTAGGCACATTTCATCTGGATGTTTGTCAGGTATAAGGTAAGCCTTAAAAAATGGGGGGGTAAAAGTTCTGAAAAAGCTATAAAAGGGGTTTGTTCTGCAAGAAACTGTCAATGTGTGAATTAATCCCCAAAGGGAAATTTAACAGTGTGTGATGCAATCATATGAATAGATTGTCTATTTACAATTTTCAAGTAATTTAATGTAATAATTTAATGTAATAATAATGTAATAATAGTAATAATATTTCAATTTCAAGGGATGGAATCTTTCATCTAATCCCTCAAATAAAATATATATTGTAAGAACCGTGGGATACGAGTCTTACTAGCAGCCATATGAAAAACGCTTATTTTGAGAATATCAGTACGATGGATATGTGGCATTTTTGTACGTGCTGGAGAAATCTTCCATAAATTTGGACTTCCCACTGATTTTTTTTGTGATACAAGAATTATTTTTAAAATTGAAACACAAATGTGGGGCCTCACTTTACCGTCTTGAGGGCCACTGCCCTGCGTTATTTATTGTTTCCTCATCAAATGAATGGGTGACCAGCAGACTTCTGTGGACCTCGATAACAAGCTGTAATTAAGCTGCTAGGTCTTTCTTTTACAGCAGTAATATACATTTTGTTTTTTCCTCAGTGATGCACAAATGGGGCCATTTCTAACCACAACTTGACCACAACCTGAACCATTAACGATACATTGTTCCCATCACACTATCCAACCTCCCATTTCCTTTAAAAATTTAAAAAATCTCCATTCTTCAGTAGAAATCCATGTTTTGCAACTTCTCATGATTATTTTATCAAATAATGCCTAAATATTTACCTTAGAATGGTGATGTTGCAAAAATATACATCATGTATTATTACTACTACTGTCATACTACTACTACTACTACTGTCATTTAGCAGACGCTTTTATCCGAAGCGACTTACATATGAGAGAACAACACAAGCACAAAAATCACATAGGAGGGTCCAGCTGGATCAGTGCTGGTCAAACTTATCCAGCTGTACCCTCCTATGGGATTTTTGTGCTTGTGTTATATAGCAGATACTTTTATCCAAAGCGACTTACATCTGAGAGAACAAACACACCATTTCACCCGGGGAGCAGTTAGGGTTGAGGGCCTTGCTCGGGGGCCCAAGGTGGTTCATCTTGGTTGACATGCTGGGGATCCACGTCTGTGACCACTAGACTACCACCCCCCCATCACCAATTCAATTTGATCTGACCCACCAGCAAATTAGTTGAATATTGTTAAATTTTACTTTTTTGACCAGAGACCTGCCAGTAACCGTGACACCTACTCACTTCAGGTCAGCCCTGGCATCACTGGTCAGCGCAGACTGCACAAACTCCAGCTTCTCAGCTCCCAGAGTCCACAGATTTCCTGTACTAACGGAGCTAGCTTTCCTGTCTTGGTGCACGTACAGAGTAAATTATACAGATGTAAGTTCCAGATCACAAACATGCGAGTTTGATAGCAGATACTTGTTCTCCTCAATGTAAACACGTATAAATCATTCTTCTGTGCTCTTCCAGGACACTTTGTCTAAGCAGCCAAGATTTGACGGCACAATGGTGTCAAATTGGACTGGAATTCAGCTCAGTATAAACAAACAATATATGCTGCAAGTTTTCTTTCTAAATATTCACTCATTTATCACTTGATATTCAATCATCCCCTGATTTTCCCTCACTCTCACTCCAAGGTCTGCAGCACCATATAAGAGAAGTGTGTTGGCACCACCCCAAACACACAACTAAATTGCTAGCCCTTTCCTTTATTTCAGAGCATTAGTTCATGCTTTTGGTTCTGCCTGGTACTCAAGTGGTAGACAACAATTTAACAAAGGTCAAGGTGGTTGTATATTTCATAATCCAAACTGTCATCAACCCTTGAATGGCAATGTCAGTAACTCACCAGCACATCTGTTCAATCGTCCACTTGTTCTAGTCACAGAACAAAGCAAATTACAGGACTGTCTCAGAAAATTAGAATATTGTGATAAAGTTCTTTATTTTCTGTAATGCAATTAAAAAAACAAAAATGTCATACATTCTGGATTCATTACAAATCAACTGAAATATTGCAAGCCTTTTATTATTTTAATATTGCTGATTATGGCTTACAGTTTAAGATTAAGATTCCCAGAATATTCTATTTTTTTGAGATAGGATATTTGAGTTTTCTTAAGCTGTAAGCCATGATCAGCAATATTAAAATAATAAAAGGCTTGCAATATTTCAGTTGATTTGTAATGAATCCAGAATGTATGACATTTTTGTTTTTGTAATTGCATTACAGAAAATCACAATATTCTAATTTTCTGAGACAGTCCTGTATGTCTGATGACTGTTTCTGACACTTACTAGCATCGTCACGTATACGTTTGTTTGGTTTGTCTCAAACTTATACATAAAAATTTCTGATTTTTACTGTCAAAACTCCTGTGTGGATCCACATTTCTTAACGTTTAGCTTGCTTCGTTGCTCTCCTTCATGCTACACAGCTAATGATATTGTTGTGCATATATGAATATACTCCTGGAAAATATTCGCCACACTTTTTATATATTGTTTTACACTTGAAGTCACAGGGTTGCTAACCTGCAAATTGCTCTCTAACTAGTTGAGGTAGTGTCTAAGTACTGCATGTCAGCTGAGCTCACAGCTCTCCTTTTGTTGATTAGTGATTAAATTAAAGTTTTTACAATGAGGCTGTGTTTTCACTGTTTAAACAAAGAAAAATAAGACTTTGAATTAACTGTGTGAACAGGAGATATCTTCCATGGACTTGATATCTCATAGTGAAGCAAATCCACCTCTGGCGTAAGCACCGTGTTCCAACACCTGCTGTAAGTCCATCTCTTAACTCGCAGTGGCAACTTGAGATAAACTGTCTGCGACAATAAGGAGTGAGAAAGCTAGCAGGCAAAATCACCTTTTTGTTGTGTCAAAGCAACTGTGGTGAGAACTCAGTGAAGAGGGTCCCGATCGCGGCTCATCCTGTCTGCACTCAGACACTGAGCTGACAAGAGGGGGTGGACTCTGTCGTGACAAAAGCAGACGGGCAGCAAGTGTTCCCCAGAGAGGTGAGGATAAACTCGCTGGGTGGGTTGCAGCCACGGACGATAACAGTTGCCTGTCTACTTATATCAACTATTTGCACTTTGTTTCATATCCAACACCCAGGCCTGTCCACACAGGGGAATTTGTAGTGGGTTGCAAGTGACCGCAAAGTGACTTCCTACTAAATACCACCTACACACCTCTTCTTTCACTTTGTTAAAAGGGTAGGCAGCTTTTTAACCTGTAATTGGGTGCAGGAAATCAAAAGGCTTTAGTTTCTTGTACCCATGATGCAGTATGAGGAAATAAAGCACAGCTACCCTCTACCTGCTCAGAGGCCGTTTTTAAACAAGGAGCGCTCCATTGGTTTGAGGCCATGAAATTTCAGACTCGTTTGTCTGTGCAGCTATCAGACATTCAGTGTAAAGCCTCTCATAATTAGGCTAATTACACATGGATAATATGAAGGTTAATCAAACGATAAACATGGCAAATACCGATTTGTTTTCCCCATTAGCTATTGTGAGGAGCCCAACCAGTTGATAACCATTACAAATGAGATTTGGAGCTGTGACTACTACAAAGACTTATACCCCCCCACCCCCATCAAACACCCAGCAACACGACCCCTGAGCAAAGATGAAAAAAGAATGTATGAAATTAAAAAAAAGTAGCTACACAGCTCAGTTCAGTTAACTGTTTCAACATCAAGTGAAATGTCACAAATGGTGATAAAAGCTAATGTAAACATCCTGACACACTTCAATCTTTACATAAATCATAGCCCTGCTGTTACCAAAAACACAGCTTGATTTCCATTCTGTCACACATCTCTGAACCTCAATTTTTAATGATGGCATGTCTTAAAATGTGTTTGTCTATGAGCAAAGATTTAAGAAGATGTACTAACTGTTTACTGAAGTGACCAAATGCCACAGAGCCATGGCCAAAGAGACACAGTGACCAGCAACACACACAGTAAAACACAATAAGACCATCGAGAGATGGGAACGGCTACAAAGACACATGAAATGGGTGTGACAAAACAGACGATGTAGAGATACGGCCTTGATCAACACGAGGCAACAACGTAGCAACAGATCGATAGAAGAAAGAAAGGCCATGAAGAAAAAGGAAAATAGAAAAACAATGATACTGAAGAACCAAATAACTAACAAATAACACAAAAGCATTATAAGAGAAGAAATTCAAACCATGAGATGTGTGTTCTGTGACAACAAACTAAAAAGGACAAAACCGACTTGCACTATAACTGAAAAAGATGGGAAAATACAACAAATCGACAACAGACACACAAAGTCGAGACAAAGTATTATAATCTTGATGGCCGTGTGACTTCAGACATCTTTATCTGTTCCAGTTTTTCCAGTGAGACGTTTTCTCCTCTTATCAGTAACTGCAGTATTTTCCCGAATAGTGTGTCTTTCTATGATGAGCACAGACTCGCTAAAGCTTGTTTAAAAAAAACAAAATCTATTGCTTATTTTTTTGGTATTGCTGCATCTTTAGTTATTATCCTTGTTATTAGCTGAACACATTACGAAGAAATATTACACAAAAGGAAGACTGGAGGGTTAAAAGACTAGCAGAGAAATGACTGTTTAAATATGCTCACTAAACATCTTCAATGCCTCAGTGAGTCGTCTTTTATTTGGCTTTCAGGATAAGTTTGTTTTTTTTAAATAAGAGGGAAAAAAATATGTTCCAGCAGAAGTTGAGCATATAAACCAACTTAATTCACTTTTGAAAAAAAAACATGTTTGTTGAAGTAACACCTAAATATTTCTCTAGAAGATTTGCATGATATTGCAGATGTTGAGCAGTTTACTTGAGTTTTTGCCCTTTGCTCCCTAATGACAACAACACAACTTTTCTGTAAATATGTGAATCTGACTTTAATGCTGGCTGACAGTTTGTGTTGGCTTGGGAGATATCAAATAGAATCGGAGGGCTTGGATGACTGGAGTGTGTGCTGCTTGAAACTGCGAGTGGTAAGATGCAAAGTCTCGAGAGCTTATCTCCGAGTCTCTGGAGGTTACTGACTGACAGCTGTAAATATATCAAAACACAACCTTAACCATCTCTCACATACCTCTACGGTCGTTACTTAAAAATAATACTCGCATCAACAACAAGCGAAGGCGGCATCTGTGTATTTCACTTTTTTAAGGAAATCAATTAAAAACTGAAAACAATCAACCTTCAATTGATTATAACTTGTGATCTTGAGTTTAAAAAGGTGTTTTTAAAATAACAAATAATGGTCCGATATCTGTAACAACCCTGTTTATTTCCTCAATGTAGGGGATTCATAAGTCCAGAGAGCCGACAAAACTAATGAATGAAAAAAAAAAACTGGTCAAGTAATAGCAGAGTAAAAACAGAAAATGTAAAACAATTTGTGAATGAAAGAATCCCTACAATATTTTTTTCTTTGACAGGAGTAGCAGTGAAGCAGTATGACAAATAAATATAAAAGCTAGCACGTAAACATTTACCAATTACTACTAAATACCAAATATAGGTGTGTCTTAAATGAATGTGTTTGTAAAGCTACACTTGTTCTATTTGTCTTTAGTTTTTCATCAGCACAATAAAATAAATAACTGTGACAAATTGATTATGACATCTTCACAAAAGCAACCATCATGAATTTCAAATGCATGGACCTAAAAATTCACATATACTTAACTATTGTTCAGATAATAGCTGGTGAAACAAAAATGGCTCAGTAATATTTTAAGCCAACATGATGCCACTTCAATGCTGGGAATTATTCTGGTATCTGGAGTTCAGCTGGAAGGATGAAACCATTTTCCCCTCGTTTGTTGTTTGTTGTGATAGTGGGAAGTGCTCTCAAACATATCCGTTCTCTCTCAGGATACAGGTGGACCCAAGCCCCACCAACCCCAGTGAGTATTTGCACTTACTCTGGGGAGGAAAATGGTTTATACATCCCTTAATTTGTCTCTAATCTGCATGTTAATCAAGAACTAAAAGGGCACAAGATAAAAATGAAAAAAACATCCTCTGGGGATGATGAATGGCTGAACCTCAAGGTAGTACATCCAATATTTGCAAAAAGATTTCAAATAAGAGGTAGCAATTCAATCTTGAAGTAGTAAATGACAATTATGAAATAAAACAAGTCAATTCCAGAACCCAACACTGTCCAGCCTTTGATATCTAGAACTGGTATAAATATTTATACCAATAAATAAGATGAAACTTCAGTAGAAAGGCTGAGCATAGATTCATACTATCTTTACTCAACAATGACATCAGTTTGTCTAACTTGAAGTAAAACCAGTTTTTTTCTTACCTTAGTGTAACCTGCTTTTTTTGCTTCAGCTTCAGCCCAACCCAAACCAAAACCACCTATGAGATGTAGTACAAAGAAATACATCCCAGCAGAACTTAATTAACCTTATTTGATACTAAACAATACAGTCTTCCATCTTGTTTTGATCGTGTACACAAGTTTTCCTGTCCTGCAGGCTCACGGTCAACCCTTTAGCTACCATCTCTCTCAAAAATAAATAAATAGAGAAACAAAAATAGCTTGCGGGACAACACTGGTCCTTGCCTCAAAAAATGCCACAGTGCCTCGCAAATCTGTTGCAGTGACAACATCCCAATGTTAAATCAAATGGAAGATGATTATTGAAAGCAGGCCTATAGCTACACATGTCATTGTGGGATAGGTAGCTAATGAAAGCCGGAGGTTTGGGAGTAGACTAGGGCAAAGTCAGCGGGGTAAAGCTTATCTGGGAGGTAACAACAGTGCGTGAGGGGAGCTGCAAACTTGCCTTGAAAAGATAAAACATCACACCACGCTATCATTAATTGTCCTCATTTGACAAGTGCTATCCCACGGCTTCCTATTACGGCTAGGGAAATCGTTATTGTGGAACAGGAGGCCTTTTTTCCTGTAACTACCTACAAAGGCTGTAGAAAAATGAATATGCCACCATCTTCAAAACGTTTGGAAAGTGACTGAGCAGGGTCTGCTGCCGGCCTCGTCCTGCAGGAGTGCATGGTTCGCTCTGCTCGGTTTTACATGTTGTTCTCCGTGGTGGAGTCTGTGTTTTATAAAGATCTCCGATTAATTAATAACAATAATAATAATGATGATGAAGATTTAATGTGAGGAACCATGTGAGGAATGATCATTTAACTGACTTGTGTTTCTTCTTCTTCAAAGAAAAGAAAAGCAACCCCCTAACACGTACTGTACTGTAGGACTCTCGGAAGGCTTTCTAACATGTAATTTATGAAGCTATGGACAGACTGCAATTTTCATGGGAAGACCATGAATTGCAATGGACACATTTTAAGGGAGGATAGAGTTAATTATGATTCTCAACTCACAAGCCAATTGTCTGGCTGCACGACGGCAGCTGCTCGGTTGCTGAAGACTATGGTGGTGGAATATGATGAAGGCAAGCTTCCAATTTGAGGGATCAAGCTGTCAGCTGTGTGTGCTTTTATAATAGCATGTGTGTGTGTGTGTGTGTGTGTGTGTGTGTGTGTGTGTGTGTGTGTGTGGTGTAGCACATATAAATCAATTTTGAATCAGGTTTATTTAAAACTTCTGGAGACTAGCGTAGATATGGTTGACTCACTGCATTGATAATAAGATTTAAAACACATCCAGTCATATCTTTGTAATACTAAAAGGATAAAAATGCTGAAGAGGAGACTATAGATATTTTCAACTTAAAAATTGTTGCATAAGAATTTAAGGAAAAAAGAGCATATACATATATAACACCAGTTTCTTTAGCTCTGAACAGGGATTACATGATTGGCTTCCAAAGAAACTGTTTTATGTTTAAATGTTTATTTACAGAATAAATTATATATATATATATATATATATATATATATATATATATATATATATATATATATATATACACACACACACACACATACACACCCATACATTTTGTAACCTAAATATTTTTAATAAAAAACATAAACAATACACTGGTTAATTTATTTATTGTGACCCAATGTTACAGATCCCTAATCTTATGGCCTCTAGGATTAGCAGCCAAATGTTTATAATACAACCGATGACAATTAGGTGTTATAGGACTTAGATATTGATGTTTATCAAACTTGAAAAGGTCACAAATCCATTTCAAGAGTTTGGAGTCCACCAATGCAGTCAGATAGATTGGGTGTACAATAAAAAATACATCATTATGTTTCCCTATCAATATTTAATGTGCTGATATTTTCTAAAAACAAATTTTAATTGATTATCTATACCACATCTCAGGATTTTCTTTGAATGTTTACAATTATATTACTGTATTATTAGGCATTATTTCTGTTGTACAGTATTTGCGTCTCTCTCATCTCTGCTGTCAGAAGGCCCTTTCATACGGGAGAATACTCCACGTCTAACACGCAACACAAGCGTGCCGCCTGTCCTTTTTTACATGGACTGACGTGGGGTAGCGTGTCGGGCTGGCCCCGCAAATAACTCGCCTCCTAGGGTCAGGACTAATGTAAACAGAAGTGACGCGGGGTGGCGGGTCGTGGGCCGGATTTGATGATGACAAGACAGGATGTATGCAAGCTCCTCATCCTCAGAGCCGTGGACGTCAGAAATCAGCATGTTACAGAACTGTGATCTGCAACTGAAACACGGACCTAATTAATTAACAAACTCAAAAGCCTCAGAAAGAAGTTACTTGCAGTCAACGAAGACATCAGCAGTAGCGGCAGAGGGAGACTGCTGGTCATATTTGTGCAAGATTTGGGGGAAGTAGCAACGTAAAACGTGCAGTTATTCAGCATGGATCCACCCGCCGCTCCATCTCCTGCATCATCCAGCTGTTCTGATGTCGGTGAAGCCGGCGAGGCCGAGCAAACACACAGCGGGCCGTCATGTTACGTAGTTCCACTTGATAAAGCCTCCCAAATGATCTTCGCTCCCCTCCACTCAGCTTCAGGCTACGGGGAGGCAATAACGTGCCTTGCGTTAACCTTGGGGGTCTAATCTAACTATGCCTACTGCATACTAATAAGCTATATTGTTAATAACGCTGCTTTAATCCACCTTTCTTGTCTCTTTCTTGTATTAGACAAAACAATAAGTCAGAAGGTTCAGTAACTAATTAAATAGCACCCATTAAAGACTACACATCAATCAGCTGTATTTTTAAAACTGCTTTATCTGACATTCATTCACAATAAAAAATATTCAAACTTTCACAAGTATGACAAATTATGTATTTTTTATGCATTTTGAGACAATGTAATCATTTCAGGTTAATGATTGCAGTGGGACTACGATGCCATATTTACCCCGATGACCTAAACTAACCTCACAAATGAAAATTCCCATCTGACAATAAACACTTGTTTTTATGTGACATTAATTTGGTTTTATGTGACTTTATATTTTGATTTCACAGATGGCAAATGTGTGTTTGCACATTGAAAAAGTTATGTATACCTACTCTTACAACTTCAGTAAAAGTTTGCTGATCACGACTGTGAAAAACACCTGCAATTATTGCAAAGTCGTTCCCAAGCCGTGTGTCAACTTTGGGTTTCAGAAGTCATTGACCTTCCAGTACAAGAAACATTTGCATAATAATTTTTAATGATTTTGCCAGTGTAGCACACCCTATGCAAAAAAAAAAAAAACCCAACCCAGATGGCATCAAACATCTAGGGAGGCGTTTAGTATGCTTCCCTACTGCAATCTGCAACCACAGCAGTCGCAACATTATTTATTTCTGCTTTTCGAGACTGAAAGTTGGCCACAAATGCCGTACTGTGGTAGGGCTGTATTAACTTAGAAGTGCCCGTTTGCCCGTTCACATTTGGCAAACCTTTACTGAAGAACCGGATGTTAAGTTTATGGTTATCAAAAAAAATGTATCCCTCAACTCAACTCTTAGGAATTCCTTTTGGATTTGACACTTAATTACACATTTATTACTATAAATATATAATATGCACTGTTCCATTCTATGTTTCAGGTAAATGTGCTTATATACCTTAGCAAATGTACATACTGGCATATTAGAAAACAGACAGGGAGGGACGCCTCTCCTAGTCCCTCCATCTGACTTCCAAAGGTAAATGGGATGCATCAAATTCAGTGTAGTGCACATTTGCGGGTTAATTCATCTTTGTGGATTCAATTGAAGCATTCTTATTGTTTTGTTTACCTGAATTAATGCTGCTCCGTAAGAAAATGAGAGGAAGTTGATGGTTATATTTTCTGTTCTTTACAGAGAGTATCTCTAAGCACAGTTTTACTTAAGAGGCCTCTTTAAGAAACTGTCGACTGGATGCACCAAACAACATCTCTAAAACTGAAAAACAACAGCTTGAGAGCAAACAGTGGTCACGCGAATGCAAAGCTAGGAAGAAAAACACGAGAGTCATGGTAGATTAACGGATTTCTGAAGTTGTCACAGTCTCGGCTGCACGCTGCTGTAGTGAAACTTTTGCCCTCACTAGCACATGAAACATCAAAACAGTTATTATAATTACAGCGTCTCAGTAAGTTATCAACACTAACAAGTCATATTCCTCCTAGAGCAGAAGAAATCGGGACACTTGTTTCATCTTTCCTTTAGCGGACTCGTGAAATGACCCAACTTCTAGATTTATCACTGAGACATATATAAATATACACTTGGACAAGTCTGAGATCTCAAACCTTTTCATATCGCACTCATTGAGCTGATATTTAAATGTTGAGCTTATCCGTTCCTGCTTCATTGAGCACTGCACATCTATCCCCTTATTCAAACTTCTATCGGGTTTTGGCTTGAGGACATAATCCCTTCTCCGGCTTACTCCCTGGCAAAGCCACATAGAATCAACTCATCAATAACACTTTGTTTACTGAATACAGATGACTACACTCAAGAATCCCCTAACATGCACAAATGAGTGTAAGCTTGAGACAAATTCATCTAAGCTTTTTTAAATACTTGAGCAACCATTTAAGCAATTGCAGCAGACGGAGAATTCACATCATAATTGTATTCACATAATGTGAGCTTGGCCCATTGAAGTGCAGACAAAAATCCAGGGCGCTTTGCCCCTTTGTCTTGACTTGTAGGCATTGCTTCAGCTGTACGCAGATAAAGGCCCAGAGGATCGTTGGCCAAATTAGAGCTTCCTTTACCCTCAATATTCCACCGGAGTTTCTCATCCACTCTGCGTGCGACTCCTTCAACAACTCTGATGTAACACCGATGTGAAGAACATATTGTATATAAGATTAACTACAAATAATGTGTATATCGACAAACATGCTTGCTTTATGCCAATGTTTATTCAACTTTCCACAAAAAAAAAGCTTTTGACCTGAATGTAACATTCCTTCATAAATACAAACACAATATAGTCCCCAACTTTACACTCACTTAAGATTCCTTTTTTTTTAAGCAGCTCAATGTAAAACAATGAACCATATGCATCACAAACATTGTACAAGAAGTGCATTGGTCAGTTACATTCTCCATGTAATTATGTCTAAGCTCATATGGAGGGAAATAAAAGGCTAAAAAAATATCCCCTTCTCCTAAGTGGGATCAAAATCTATTGCTATCCAGCGTTGTCTGCTTTTGACAAGGGTGCGCTCTCTGCATCGGTCGTGTGTTTGGCTTGCAAGTGGTATTTGAGACTCGACGTACTTCGATGGTAATTCATTTCAAATCGTCAGTACATGCAAATAACTTTAGTCTTGTCCAGCGAACCATCTGCATCTTTTTGAAAGTGAACTTGCCGTTCAAAAGTCCCTTTTCATTCTCCATATGTCCTCGCTTTTCAAAAAAGTTCACGCGGTAATTCACCATACTTTTCCTCAAGCTACGGGTGCCGTCGACCGCCAGAAATTATATAATGCACGTTTTTTTTTGTCCTGCGCGTTAATCGTGCATTAAAAAAATTGTCGGCGTTAAGAGGACGTTAAGTTAACGCGTTTGACATATGTTCTCCTCAGGGTTGAGTGGGTTTTTCTCCAGGTTCCCCCTAAAGCCAAAAGACTTGTTAACATGTCTTTTGGCTCTGTAGAACCTGACAATTTTATAGTGACCATCTCACAGGGACAAGTTCCTGTTTGGAGCCCTGACTGGGGCCTGTCTGTGTGGAGTTTGGATGTTGGGTACTGGGTTTATTATTCTCCTCCTACAACAGCTAGGCCAGCTGCAGGTCTGAGCTGGAGCAGAGAAACTGAAGCATGGATGAATACATTTAATTTTCAAATGCAAGTCTCTATATGGCCCTCATGAAAAATGCTGTTTTGATTGTGATTTGTTCAATGACTTTTAAACAAATCACAAGACAACTCCAGAAAGCGCTTCTAAGCATTACTTCAGCTGGATAAGTTCACCCCAAGGTTTGGAGATCATGCCATAACTGCACTGTGGTCTGCTCGTTTAAACGCGTATTTTTCTGCATTGCCTGCTTATTGAAACCATGAGAGAGGTCAAATAAAATCTTATGCCTCCACAGCATAAGGTCAGGTCCGTGCACATGTTGAAGCCCGCTTTTGGAGTTTTATTTTGAAAATCCCCTTAATTGTCTATACAATTCTCAAGACCAGTGTCGTGCAGGCTTGATCTACTGTGTGTAAATTGACGTGGTTCACCAGCGGACCGACTGCCAAAATAGACCTGAAGTGTATTTTCTGAATGGCACCACAGAAGGTCGTGTCTGGTGGGAAAATATCTGGTACACTTCTGAACCGCTCCACGGCGCTGGGCGACCGGTCTCATTGTTCACAACTCTAATTCAACACAGCAGCTTTTTTTGATGCTGCTCAGCATCGATCATTCCCTTAGGAACTGGCCTTGTACAAATATGGGTAGTTTAGATAAAACACCCTCTCTTCTGCAACCACTTAAATAGATTTTTAAACGAGAATTGGAATTATAAAGAGGTAAAAATGGGAGAATTTGTCTCACCTGTTCATTTTCTGTTTAAAGGGCTTTTACGTTTTATTTTGTTAATTTTCACCATCTTGCCTGGACTAACTGCTAGGGGTGTAACAATATATCGTGCCACAAAATTTCACGATACAAAAACGTCACTTACTCTTATAAAGGTGAGCATGAATCAATCATTTTTATGATGTAAAATTGTATGTATTTATTTACTTTTATTTATTTATTTAATTTTAGTTGTTAAATTTCTGGAAAAGAAAAAAGTCAAATCATACATGAGAGAAACTATTCAGTTTGTGGCAAAATATTTGTACTTGTATGAAACTGAAGATCATAATGCAAACCTGACATTTACTTTTAGTTCAGTTTGTGGAAAATGGTTGGTCTGGCTTTCTCTTTAAAACTTAAACAGTTATAAAGCATTACAAACTGTAACAATAGGGCAAACGCACAGTATTGTTTTGTATTTTGTGTCTTTCAAATAAAAGACCATTTTTTCCAGTCATATGTTCCTCATCCAAGGTTGTTAAAAAGAAATACTGCTAGAAATACTACTAATGTATCGCACCGTATCATGAGATTAGTGTATCGTTACACCCCTACTAACTGCATCAATCTGGTTTCATGTCGGTTTGTGTGTTGATTAGCAGGATCACTCAAACTTACACACTTTATTTTACTATTATTATTTCCATTCGTGGATTATGGCAAAAATCACACATGCGCTCTCACTTTCACAGACGTGTCTGAAAGAAGACTTATGAATGAATGGCTACCATGACTTAGACTTATGAGGCCATTTATATAACAGTTATGTCTATTGTTGACCTCTCTGTGGTGAATTGAGAAATAAACAATACACACAGACATGTCCCTCATTTTTTCTTAGATTTTCTAAGAATGAAAACTTGTTGGCGTCTCTCATCCAGGGATATCAAAGTTAATCGTGTTTGGTCTCTTTTTTTAGCTGTTGCTAATTCACTTTGGATAAAGGAAAGAGAAAACAAGGCAGAAGAAATATATTTAAATGTTGTTTTGTGTTTTTAATGGAAAAGGAAAACCCCATTTCATTTAAAGTCACTAAAACCTCGACTGAACAAATGGTCAAGAGGAGATGAGTCAATGTCTGGTGGGACGCTGCCTCCTCGTTGGAAAGGGCCTTTCCCCGTTTGTAAAATGTAATATAGTGACATGTTTTGTTTAATTTGTCCTGTAAACATGGTGTTTTGATTATCCAGACCCTCGCCACAGAACATCAGGGATTTTCAGCCACAACAGATGAAGACTTCAGCTCATGGATTTCTAACAGATCACTGCGACAAATACAACCCTGATGATTTTCTTTTTCTTTTTTTAAAGTTTAAATCCTGTTGAAAGACTTCAGCAGAGGAAAAACAAATGCAGGCAATCGTGTAAATCAACAAATTGGACACATTTGGACACCCGTGATTCATCCACGGATCACTGGTTAAAAGAAGTCAGATGTTTGTCTTACTCCTGAAGAAAAACAAAGTCTGAAATCCTGCTTGGCCAGAAGCATCTGTGCAGCATGAGGCTTGATTTAAATGCTCTGGGCTTGAGTCCTCGTGCCCCTCTGTTTCCAGTTGTATTTAATCTTTCACTTCTCCACTGCTCACTCTGCAGTGTTATGACCCAAAGTGACACCCAAAGAAGATTAACTGAAATGCAAAGTTAGTTGTTTTTTTGGGAGGCTTTGTGCTTAATTGACTGATGGTTACTGCTGTTTATTTGTTCCTGCTGCTTCCAACTAATCCAAACCCGCTCACTGGCCTGTCCAAAAATCCACTCGGGGTATCTATGTCAGGCCTCCTAATCACTCTGGGGTTGCTTTAATCTAATCTTTCCATCTTAAGCATGTCTTATCTACTTGTTTTCTGCTCTTCACTTTCCTTGCAGAAGGTGATCACAGCTGTGTGCCACCGTGTTCCAGTTTCTCATGAATTCTCAGTAACTGTTTCAGAAAAATCCTTCACTCTCATTCTGCAAACATGCACAGCAGGACGGCAACCAAACTTATCTGGCAGAGCTGGGAGTCAAGGCTGCCGTTGCTCTATCATATACCCGTTGAGACCCTATTATTTTCAAGTGCTGTGTGAAGGTGTGTGGCCTCTAGCAGCCAGTAGAAAAGTATTGATTAAGTAAAAAAAAGATGAAAATGAGTTGTGTATTCAGTTTAAATATGAACGGCCCCGTCTCAGATAAAGTGAACCAAGTTACTAACTACTGATCCTGATTACAGAGGGGCAAAAGAAAAACAAAAAGTCTCCATTTAGAAAACATTACAAGATCTAAGATGACTTGTTTTTGTCAGCACTAATCAAGAAGCTATAAAATATGGAAACAACGTGGGTGGTGAGAAAACACAGACTGAATTTTGAGTACAGAGCTTTTATTTTGTTCCTAAAGATCTTAATGCTGAAGGTAGTACAGTCTAGCTTCTATTGAGACATGTTGACAGAAATGTAATACAACTTTAATAAATTAAATCACTTAGCGTGATATTTTGTAATTGTTTGTAAGCTGGACTGTTAAATTTGATCTTATTCCTCTTCAAGATTCAACGAGAATTATTTAAGACAACTCGATGATTCTCTTGCTACTGGTATAAAAGTAGTAGCAGAAACACACCACACACACACACACACACACACACACACACTTATACAGTACAGATAAAAGGTTGGGACACACATCCCCATTTTTTTGATTGAGAAGGTGCGTCCAAACTCTACGGTGTGTGTGTGTGTGTGTGTGTGTGTGTGTGTGTGTGTGTGTGTGTGTGTGTGTGTGTGTGTGTGTGTGTGTGTGTGTGTGTGTGTGTGTGTGTGTGCTTACGGACGCACGCACGCAAAGCTGGAGGGAGGAAAAAAAAGTGTCTTGATGATGAATGATGACATTACCCAGATTTGGAGCAGAAGTTCACAGATGAGAGAGAGTGGATCTATTTAATGAATTAAAAAAAGGTGTCCGTTTGAGCCACTGGGGTTTGGTAGACAACATTGAGTCATACGCTTTGGTATTGTCCCATAATGCACTTGTGCGCCAGCCTCTTGTTGGACAGCGGACCAGTAAATAATCTTTTTATACAGTAAAGTGGGTGGATGCAATGCCCCGTCTTTCAAGCTTGACACACCGACGATTCAAAAACATGTTTTTGACTGCTTTGTGAGAGTTTCAGCAACAGCAAAGAAAACATTTGGCATGGTAAAAAAATGTTACGCCCAATAAGATTCCACCTGGATTTTGATTTCAGCTATTCTAGGAAAGCTCTTTTAACAATGAATGTGGTGATAGTGAAGTGAGATTAACACGCTGGAGAAGCTGTGAGGAAAATGCAGCAGTTGTTAGTCTGAGTTTTCGCTGAGATCCTGTAATTACTTTGCATATTTGGTCAGACTGAAATGCATGGCTATTGAATGTGAGGGAAGACCACCAAATTTCATACTGAGGAACCCATAATTTAATTTCTCTGTTGGACCCGAGAAAAAATTGAAGGATTTATCCACTTATACTTAAAGTCCCTGCACTCTGAGATGAGTCAAGGAAACCCTCTGGCTGCAGCGCCCGTCAAACCAAACAAAGAGTTAAGCACTTTAAGTTCTCCTCTGAAGCTAAACCGTTCCTCAAATTCAGCTGACAGCCAGCCTCGCAAGTCAGCCGTCGGTCTGACGTGTGTTTAAGAATCTAACCCAAATAGATAAAGTCAGCTTCCAGACAAACAATTTGAGAACAAAGATTACACCAAAACTTTGGCCCAGTCATGTGAGCTGGTCTCCTTCGGTCCTACTCTGCTGTCTTCATGCTGACAGATGAATAAAACTACGCTCAACACAAGTGTCCGTTTTGTGTCTTTGAACTTAGAAAGCAGCTGAATTCCTGTCGCTTTCCACGCACCCAGAAATGTATGATACCTTGTGACACCATTTTCAAAACAATACGGAAAAAGATTCTGTGAAATGATTTAATTTTGCCCTCTAAACTCTAAAAAGCTTCTTGTGAAAATAAATACAGAATTTGTCTGTGATGGTATACAAAGACGTTAATATTGCATGTTAACAGTTCCTCTGCACCCAAATATTCGCTTTTTATTCTGATATGTTATGATTATAAAACAGGCCATGTATAATTAAAAAAAACAACTACAAGTCAAGGAGTAAAATCATTGAAAAGATGTCTAAAATATATCAATAGTATATAATTTAAATAAAAAGTTTTAAAACCACAAAAAAAAACAGTCAATGTTTTGCTGCTTAATTTGAAAATACAGCAGAAACATTTAACCATTGTTCTGACTGAAATTAAAGTAAACGTGTCTTTGATCCATAAAACATGATCATACAGAGACATTGATGTGAATTTTCATTATAACAATGATTACACTTCGTTTCATTCCAAAAACAATGTTGAGTTGTTACTATGGGAAAAAAAGATGCTGTTTAAGAACATCACTTTTGCTAAGTTTTTTTTTTTCATATTTTTCTTTGAAATCTAAAAGAATTTATATTATTATAATTATTATCATAAGTATTGTTACTATTATTACTACTATTATAGTATTATTATAATAATGAGAATAACAAAAGTGAGTAAATGAGCCTGCAGAAGGGAACGAAGCTTAAATGGACCGCCTGTTCTGCATTTATAGATGAAGTGAAGAAGAGCTCAGGTTCCCATATGAGCACCTGGCCATCTGTTTCAAAAATATATGAAATTTAGCATTCAAAAACAGGCTATGCTTTGCTAAACACAGACATGTCCCCAGCTTAGTTTACGCTGATCTGAATATGTGTTTGATATGCATTATGCTCCATTTGCTGTGAAACATGTGACTTGATGTAAGAATTTAATCACTTACAGATTTAAGTTAGCTCCTAAAACAAACAAAACAAGAAAAGAAATTACATTTTTGTGTTTCCATTAGAATAAAAAGTTAATGAATTGCACTTTTCAACTGATTACAGTGAGGTCTATTAGTGTTATCAGCGTATGTAAACATGAGTCTGGTCTGACTGTCAAGGAAGCAGCTTATCAGAAACAACTCCCACTAAAACGTGCCAATCAAGAGAAAGAAAAAAAAATGCTGTGAGCTTAACAAATGCACCACATAAATACTTAACTTTCTATGGCAAATGCATTCAAAGAAAAGACTAAACCTGACAACTCTGGAAAAACACTACATTTTTTAGCTCCTGAAGAAACAAGAAACTTGAAATGAGACCTGATGAAGGACAACAAAACTGTTGTTTGTGCTATTTAATCATTAACTTTGGTATTATGTTAAGCAATATCAAGAAAATGTATTAAAGAGTTTGTGCAACTTGAAAAGATTAGATTCATGCTGTTAGATAATCTGTCACATTGATCCAAATATAAACACTAACAGTCAAATGTTCCATTCATTTCCATGGGAAAGTGTGTCTAAACTTTTGAATGGTAGTGTGTGTGTGTGTGTGTGTGTGTGTGTGTGTGTGTGTGTGTGTGTGTGTGTGTGTGTGTGTGTGTGTGTGTGTGTGTGTGTGCGAGCGTGCGTGCGTGCGTGCGTGCGTGCGTGCGTGCGTGCGTGCGTGCGTGCGTGCGTGCGTGCGTGCGTGCGTGCGTGCGTGCGTGCGTGCGTGCGTGTGTGTAATTAATTTCACCGATCAAAGCAATCATTACACAATCTTGCACGTCTATAATGACACTCAAATGGGTTAAAAGCCAAATCGAACACCAAATCAAAAACACAATTTGTAGGGTGGAAGCAAACGGCACAATAAAAACAGTTCTGAGATGAAACTAGGAATGAATCGTGGGAAAATACTGGACACAGTTTTATTTTAGTAAGAAAAACTGTTGCCCCCCCCCACACACACAATTTCTGTCTAAATCGTATAATCTGTTTTTCTCATAACGGAGGCTAACTGACTATATTAAGAATGCATCACGGGACTACATACTGAACAAGATTGAGGCAAATTTCTTCCCTTTCACCAGCTTTTTACGGTGCAAATGCAATAAGAAAGCAGAGCGATTTTAATTGCATCTAGCCACCGTGAATCAAAGCTGCAATTATCTTTCTAAATTTTACAATTCCAATAAAACACAAAGGGGGACTTTTCTAAAACTATAAGATTAATACATAATATATCATCCCATGTAAATCCACAAAAACACAATTTCTTAGAGTTATTACATAAGAAGCAAAGAGGCAAATGCACATATACTGGTATACCTCGCCAAAGATGATATGGAAATTATATTGGTACTAAATGCCTTTCAAGTGTTTTCAAGTTGTGACAAAATCATTTAAAAAAAGAAAGAGAAAGAGAGAGAGGTATTTCAAGTCAAAATAATAACTGTTTACCTTTAGTTGAGAAATTAACAGAAACTGAACTGAAAGAAAAGCAAATATTCTGCTCAACAATGTTTGTCTGTGCAGCAGTCCCCTGAAAAGCGTTACTTGGACAGCCCTTATATTTAATGTCCCTACCAATGAGCTTGAAATGCTCTCTCTTTATAAATAAAGAGTAAAACACATTACAAACGCACATGCGTATGACAACTTTACAGCAATATTAAAACCTTTACCGATTGTTATGTTGATGTTTTTGTTTTCTCCGTGTGGTTGAGTGAAAGGGGAGAGGAGAAGAAAACACTATGATCAGGGAATATCAAAAAACATGGTAGAGCTGAGCGAAGGAGAGGAAGAAAAACTAAATAAAATCAGGCCAAGTACTTACCAAGGTTTTTAAAGCGGTGATGGTCAGGACCACAGGATCACACACCTGAAGAGAAGCACAACAAACATCTCATGAAGTGAAACAGGTAACATTACATCACTTTAATGAATCAGTCCAATCTGGGTTTGCTGCAACTGTTAGAAATCATCTTCCTCATCTTCCATTCACTTGTTTACTTAAAGAAAGTTAGAATTAAAAGTGCTGCACTAATGCCTAAAGTGAAACTAACTTTTGACTGCAGGGGATGAATTCAAAAATGATAATTGTGAGTGAAACTTCTATTTTTGGTGTTGTGAATGTCCTACATTCTGTTTAGATGCAGGTAAGGATGGGGGTGGCAGGATTTTTGTCTCCAGGGCCCATAGATGTGTATTCCTTTTGCTGAGGAAAGCTTTTGTTCTGATAAATTGACAGTGTCAGTTTCCCACATTGCCACACAGTGGCATATACTATCGGGAGCAGTAGTGGGAACACAGATGCTACATACCATTGGCGTCACTCAAAGTGACAGTTGTTGTTTTTTCTTCTCTTTTGAGGGAGGGGGGGCCATTTTTCTAAATGTAAACTTACACGGAAGCAGGAAGGAATACGAATTAATACACCTACACTACCCTTCTCCCTTTGGAATGACAGAAATGTCTTTGTACTCTGATCATAATTACCGGTGGGCGCCGGTTTGGGATTGTTATCCCTGCCTCCGCCACTCTTTTTTCTTCCCCCCCCAAGTATAGAGCAATGTTTTGAGGACATACCACTGACAACTAGGTCTTTTCTCAACTTTGCTTCAGTTTCTTCACGCCGTCTTAATATTAGGCAACAACTATTGTTTTGGTAGCATATGCTAATTTCAGACATACTATTTTTGCCAAGCACAGCATGTGACCTGACACAGTAATCCAATACTGGGCAGACCACATATGTATTTCTGGGTAAATTAAGTTCATTAGTTCTGTCTTGGTACTTTTTAGTATAATGTAGCACTTTGATTCTGCCCTCTGATCTCCAGTCTGAAATTTGACCAATATTCCTGCCCAAAACGTGTCCAAATGTGTGTTGAATGTTAGATTATGTTAGATATTTGACACTACCGGTTTTATTTAATTTACCTTTGTGAATTAATAAACTATTCTTCTACTGAAATTGGTAAATAAATCAATTATAGTCATTGAATATGTAAACGTAGCACAAAAAGTAAGTACATTTGTGTTTGGTAGATTATTTCTTTGTTGAAACAATGCTTTTTGGTAATAAAAGTTTATTTCCCTTTTAAATGTTGCCACTGCTCTTCTCTACCAATGCCAAACAACTTATTTTGTTGTTGCTATTGACTCTTGCACTGGTGTCTGCACACATCCACTGGAACCTGAACATGTGGAGAACGTTATGGTCAGTGATGAGTCAGGATCCTGTCTATGGTAGTCGGGCCGTGGGGGTCAAAGTGTGGAGAAGCTGCGGAGAAGGCTTTGCTGAACGCTGCACCGATAGAGTAACATATTTTGGTGGGAGCCGTGTGATGGTGGGGGGCGGCATCTCCCTCTCCAGAAAAATGAGGCTCATCATCATTGGAGGCATCTCAGTGCAAAGAGATATCAAGATGACATTCTGCAACCAGTGGCAACCCCATATCTCTACAGGCGGGGCTCGAACTCTATCCTCCGAGATGACAACGCCGGCCCCCACGGAGCGGGTTTATCAGAGACCTCCAGAATCTGGGAGAGGAGAGGATGGAGACCTGCCAGCAGTCCCGACCTCAACCCCACTGAATGATTGTGGGATGAGCTTGGGCGTGCTGTTGGTGCCAGAGTGGCCGACACAACCATGGCTGACTTGTGACAAATGCTGAGAGAAGAATGAGATGCCCTCCCACAGCAGTGTGAGACCAGCCTGTTCTGGCTGTGTTTGGTTCTTCCTCACCGTACTGGGGCTGCTGTTTGGTAAATGGAGAAATTCTTAAATTGACAAACTTTAATCATCCAATCGACCAAACAAGGGTCAATGGCAAAATAAGTTGTTGCATGGTCAAGAGATTTGGCAACTTATTCTTGGATGCGACCTCTGCTGTTCATCCCACTAAAGCATGTTTCTTACAAATATGTTACCTTTTAAAAAGAGAAATAAACAGGCTTTCAAACGGGATACGATTATTGCGGGGGAAAAAAGACAAATGTACTTACTTTTCTGGCTAAGTTTGTTTATACTTTACACACACAAACACACACACACACATATATATATATATATATATATATATATATATATATATATATATATATTAGGGCTGGGCGATATATCGAGATTTTAATATATATCGATATATTTTCAAACGCGATATGGTACGAGACAATATCGTTTATATCGAAAAAAAATTTTTTTATATATTTTGATATAGCTTATTTTGTGACAAATTGACTTGAATGTTTTATTTGAGATTTGCACAAATGTTTTGTTATTTGCACAACTGTCAACCTCAGTGGAAAAGTCTGCCTGTTACTGTCTACATTATATTAATTGCACAGTGTATTTTAATTTAATTGTTATGCAGGAAAGGGATATTTGTTTTATTTTATTCAAGAAGCATTTTTATTCTATATATGCAGGCAGTTTATTTTTATTTCATTTGTTTTATACATTTTGATATTGTGCAGTCCTCTGTTAATAAATGTACCTGTGTGACATTTGGCACGAGGCTTTGTATTAAAACTGACTGTTTTTTTAAGGGTTTGCCTCAGATAAAAATGAAGCTAACAGAGATGCTATGCTATAATGCTTTGGGGGAAACCCCAATTAAGGCACAGAAAAAATATAGATATATATCGAGTATCGCCATTTAGCTAGAAAATATCGAGATATGACTTTTGGTCCATATCGCCCAGCCCTAATATATATATATATACACACACACACACATACACACACATACACATACACACACACACACACACACACACACACACACATACATATATAACACTAACTGTGTGCCATAATTTCTGGTCTCCAAATTAATTATGAGCAGTTTGGGATAACATCACCAATTTGACAATATCTTGATTACTTCCTTATCATCATCACTATAAATATGAAAATGCTTGAGATTAAAGTTTTACATCTGATATTATCCATCAATTAACCCTCGTCATGATGCTAAGGATTAGACGACATACTAATACGAGTTTGTGATGTATGTTTTGTGGGTCATGGTGTGTCGATGGCAATAAGATGAAATTGCATCCTGAAATACTTCACATTTACGAATGATTTCAGAATCACATTTGAATTAGTTATTTGGAGCGTCTGGTGTTGATTTTCAGATTTGCCTTCTACTGCAGGTGCAGTTGTTTGCACCCTGAAGCAGGAAATCTGCACTCGTGTTGGAGGAGATGCAGTGCACGTTTTTCTTGGTTTTTTTTTTTACTTTGACACTTCCTGAGCATCTTTAAGAGGACAGGTATTTTTGAACGTCATGTGTGAAATCCAAAGTACGGTAAATGTCAGATTGGAGTGGTATTGACACTTTAAGACTCATCTTTCCTTCCCTTTGCTCTGAATCAGGCTTTTCTTTTGTCATTGTCATTCATAAGAAAAAAAAGAAAAAGAAAAATGCGTTTCTACGTTATGAATCATCAGAAAGGATTGTAAATGACTGTGTGTCATGTAAAACAAGCGTGTTTTCACCAGCGAAACAAAGTGGGAACAAAGCTGTGGTGGTTCCCAAATTCCTGCTGCTGCTCTGTCGCTTCACTCTGTCTTTTAAACTGTTCATTGAGGATCAAAGAGTCATCTGTCCTCTAATCAAAACACTGGCAATTTGGTCTGTTGCCCTCTCATATGCCTCCCTGGGCAGGGCATCGAAAAAGGTGCAATACAAGTACAACATTTCTAATCACTTTGCAAAAATGTATGGTTTTAGCAAATGTCACCAAAAATGTAGCCAACGAGGAAGTGAAAAAGCAATTAACGGTTGCAAAAACAATGAATATAGGTTGTATATTGCATACAGACAAAATGCCAAAATTTCACAATTACAACCACTACAACTTGAAAAAATGTATCCCTTTTTTGGATCATGAAAATAAGAAACATCACAGAAAGAGGAATTTGGTGTAAGCATGCACTCTTGTGACATTTAAGAGAGAAAGGAAAGCAAATGTGAGCCCGACATCCTAACGACGTCATTTTTCCATACGCACTCAGGAAGAACCAAAAATTAGCACTACCATATTTCGTTGATATTCTATAATGTCCTTGATTATCTGGAGTGCACCTGCAGTCAACCTCTCAGAGCAGAACTAGCCATATATCAACATTATTTTGGGTTACATATTAACTGGAGAATTTTCTTGGCTGATTCCAATTTCTCAGTTTAGTTGATCCTTTTCTTTATACACACTTTACACTTACAAACCACAGCTGTCTCTCCAGTGTCCACGGGCCACTGTAATGCATGTTTAGATGTTTATATGCTTCAGCCATCCTGATTTAAATGAATGAATTATCATCAGCTTGACATGAAGGTCTGTACAAGTCTGCTAATGACAGTCATTTGTATCAAGTGTTGAAGCAGAAAAAACACCCAAAACATGCAGGACAGCAGTCCTTGAGAACTGGAATTCCACACTACTGCAACTACACAAGGTTTTTTGTTTTGCTTTGTTTATTTAAATCATGATTTTATTATTTAATATATATTATTGTTTTGATTTCACACACCAGGCAGTCAGGGAGCTAAATTATCTCCCCTCATTCCCCCCAGCCAGATCCCCCGAACTGACAGGGAACTGAACTGAAATCCCCCCCCCCCCCCCCACCGTTTACTGTTTGTTTAAATAATTGCCATTTGCACTCATTCTAGAAATAGTACATGTTGTGTCGTGTTGTATTTATTTTATCTTTTTATCTTTAAACTTTTTAAGAATGTCTGTCCATCTGCTGTGCCTGCGCACTTTTTATGTTTATATGTTTATATGTTCACCGTGGGAGGTGAGAAACGTCCCTCTCGATCTCTGTATGTCTTGACATACAGTATTGACAATAAAGCTACTTTGACTTTGACTTTTGACTTTGATTGCTATTGCAAAATTAGTGGTAAAAATACTTTTCTAGTTCCTTTTTTCAGACAATTTTCATATTTGTCTGAAAAAAAAAACTAGAAAAGTAATTGTAATCCAGAGACAAAATAGAAACAGTAGGCTATAAACCTTCATAACTTGTCTAGGAACAATAACTGTGGCCAGAGTGAGCTGTAGCTTCTCGTCAGTGTTGCAGGATCTTCTCTGATCTGACCTCCAGCAGTGTGTTTAATATATATATATATATATATATATATATATATATATATATATATGACCTCTTCTAACTCCCATGTTAAAATGTCCAACTTTGTATTGCCCATAAACGTGTTTACAGCCAGGTTAAAAAAAAATGGTTTTGATCTCCTTACCTAGATTTCACATCCGATAAGACTCATTACCAATTCAGATGAATAAATGTGAAAATGATTTATAATGTGGGGCTAAGCCTTTTGATTGGCAGTTAGCCTAGCCATTGCTATCACTTCCTCACCCGTCATTGTCACGCCAAGAAGATGAGTGGAGTAATCAACAGTTTTTACTAAATGGTACCTGGCTTTCCTTAAACGCAGCAGTCCTCTCTATTTCACCATCAAAACGTCATTTGAAATTGGATGTTCTGCTGTAAATATTTGCAATCAGCTTGTTGCAGATGGACTGAAGGAGCCGTAGCCGCGGCTAACATTCATTGACAGGAGTGGGCATGCTGCCATTACCTAGCAGCCTGCCCAGGGTGTACCCGTCGCGTTTCCCTGTACTGGGTAAAGTCCCCGGCCTGGATCAGTGCTTCGCCAGCAGTAACTCGGATGGGGCGTGGAATCAAGCCTCATACTTTAGACAGCTGCCATGTTAAAACTTGTCCAAAGAAAATAATGGCTTATTTTTCATGTACCATTTAGGCTGGTTGACATTAGTTATTTGCCAACTTCATGTCAAGCTTAAAACATTAAGCACCATAATGTGTCTGCTAATCTGTGACAGATACAGCAAATGATTCAACCGCAGCCAATCACGCACAAACATTTGTAATTCAGGAACCAACTTATCAGTCTGCAAAAGAAACTGAAGTGACAAATTCAATACGTACAATCATGCTGTCAAAAAAAAGGGAAATCTTTCAGGAAATCCAGACACATTTTATTGCTCAGGAGGAAAAAAATAAAAAAAAGTGTAAAAGTTAGTCAAATAATTCTCCTAAATCTTGTGTTGGTGTCCCTAATATTTTCAGGGTGGAACTTCAGTTCCAACAGTCAGAAAACCTCAGTATGATTCACTCTTATATTTGTTTTGGGTTTTTTTTGTATTGTAAAGCAGTAAAAAGTGGCCAACCAGCATAAGCACTGTCCCCACACTACCACCATCAGCTCTGCTATGTAACCACAACAACTGTTCCATCGGATCTTGCAGGGTCACAGAGATCTACTGTTTACTTGGGGAACTCACGTACCATCACTTTGGACTTTGGAAGTTATATTCAGACCTTTATTTACGACCTGTAGCGTTAGATAATTCAAACAGTTTTCATCAACCCAAGCCCTCAAGCATAATTGATTTGAATTGATCCAAACTTTTCTCCTACAGCAAAGACCTCATATTCCCACATCCAGATTTCCAAAAACTATAATATACTTAAACATACAGTATCAGTTTTAGGCATATCTGGTCAAATCTGTGGGTTTTTTTCCTATACAGAAAACAAGAAACTTGTGCAAAAAATATTCATTACATCCATTATAAATATTTGAGTCAAGTCAAACAAAGAAAGAAAAACGCCATCATCAAAATGTTTTAAATTAACATCAAATTTGCTGAAATGTTTCATCACAGTACAGAAATGATCACTAAACTACTTTGTTACCAAGTCTAAAAACCTGAAGTTTCCCAGTGAATCTTTGAAGTTAAAAAATGCCTCAACATTTTGTAACAAATTGCTAATTTTATTTATCCACATACAATATTATCCTTTAGTTATTAGACGCTGAGTATTTTAACCAAACACCAACCATTTAAGTTCTGGGTTGAGGCCGATACGAAACTAAGCTTCCTTGCAGTTCCGCGACTAAAGGCTGACTGCAAAAGCAAGTCGATCTCCATTGGCTCATGTTAAAATGTCCAATTTTAGAACAGAAATAAATATATTTCCAGACTAGTTCAAAACATTGTTTTGGTCTCACATCCATGATAACCCCTGAAGGGGGTGAATGTTTTTGTACTAGGCCAGGGGAATTTATAGAAGCAATACAAACATTTCTAATATGATTGATTGACAGTTCGCTAAGCCAATGGCTAGCCATTATCACTTATTCATCAGTCATCGGCTCGTATGAAGCTAATCAAAATAATCAGCAGTTTGTTAACCCGGCCCTGGCTAAAACGCAGTTCTAAATTTTGATTCCACCACCAAAATATCATCTGCAGCAGGATTTTATGCTGCTAACATCTGCCGGCAGTTTTCCAGCTTGGTGGAGATTGGCTGAAGGTGCTTGTAGCAACAGCAAACTTTGATTGACATGTGGCGGCCTTGTTTCCATCAGCTTCCTGGGCAAAATGGCGCAGTACGGGGAAAAGAAGGCTTCAAAACCGATCTTCAGAAAAAAATTTCTTGATCAGGTGACCGATGCCGCGTTCATTGTATTTACGGTGTATGGTTTGAACATAAACCCTATTTTTAGTGTTCCATCCACTGCTAAGGCCTCTGACAGTGACTATGTTTACATGCAGTCAAAATTCGGGTTATTGCTAATATTCCGGTTACTGAAACATTCGGAATATTCCATTTACATGGTAATTAATCATTTGGGATATCTGGATCAAACCAGCGACGCGTGAACATCATGACGCAATTACCGTCATTTCCACTTCTTCTTCCTGTATCCAAATTCAAAACAAATGCTGCTTCGCGCAACTTTTCTCTCACCTTCTTTTAAATCTCGCTATCCCGGTACTTTCTACCGTCTACAAATGCAGAAATGTTCATATCCTTCATTACATTTATAAAATGATTAGTTTCCTCCTCACTCCAAAAGTGTGAAAGTCCGTTTCTCCATGTTTAGAAGTACGTCCTGGACTCAAAAGACCAAGATTCCTTGTGAACAGAACATGCGCAGAAAACAAATTCATGTTCCATTTGATCGAGATATCCCGTTTGGCGTTTACATAACCGAATATTCGGGTTTTAAAAAGGAGTAACCCAGGGGTCATATTCAGGTTATTCAAAGGGGTTATGGGTTTTTACATGGCCTTGCAAATGCGGGTTTATTGTCAATATTCGGGTTTTAAAAGGGTTATTGACTGCATGGAAACGCAGTCAGTGATGGAGATTGGTGAAAAATCCAGGAAAACTGCAGTACAAGGGCTGCTGTTGTTTTCAGAACAAATGCTTGCATCTCTGCATACGGTATCCTAAAACTGCAACTGGCTCAAGTCACTCTGCAGGCTTCTATTGAAGCTTTTTACTGTTTAAACCTCTAGCAACACTTTGACTGTCCTACTAAATTATTAAGATGCCAGAAGAAGCCAAAGCCAATAAAAATTATATCCGTGCTATTAATTTAGATGTCCCAAAGTCACTTACAGCATAGCGCCAATTCTTACAACATTTCCCCTATAGAGCCCTGACTGCCACAGTCAAAACATGGACATCCATTTAAATGTTCATGCGTTTTTTTTTTAATGGTCAAATAAAAGGAGGCAATTTCATTCAATGCCATTTCCATTATGATAACTTAGGATGAAGTCTTTTTAGTCTTGTAGGCCAAGGGAAACGGACAATGAGCTAAGTACTCAAATTATCAAAGCCTTTTAATGTTCAGATAGAGTAATTTGCTATCAAACACAATTGATCATCCAAGAATATTAGACCATTAAGACAATTCTAAAGAGCCACATCTGTCAAAGAAATGTAATTTAAGTCGTGAAAAGGTCTATTTTTTCTCCAGGTTTTAATGGCTTGAACTGAACAAGACTAAAATCGAACGGTCTTTTCTCTGCACACTGCACTCTGGATTTGGCTGTAACTAATGTCGACCAAATGTGATATTGGATAAGTCCTGAGGTCCAAACAAATATTCCTGTCATAGAGATCTGCCAGTACTCAGTCCATTTCCTCTGCGGACACATGCTTTCTAAGTGCTCCCACAACGACCCGTTTGATTGGGTCTTAAAAGGCAAACCAAACCAATGAAAAATGTATATCCCCGTAGATTACCTTTGGCTTTTTCCTGGGCTCTTCCCGATATTTATAGCCACCTCTTTGCAGCACTGCAACAAAGGGAAAGACATGTTGGGATTAAATTAGAGCAGGTTACCCTTTTCTGAACTGCATGGGCACAGTTCAATGCCAGAGGGTTTAAAGGAATCCGCCTCAGGGAGACACAAATGTAGGAAACGCCATAAACCAGGGGGAAAAAAGGGCTCGTCTCCTGCATACCTGACCTTCTGCCCTTTCATGACAACTTAACCAGGACGAGCCAACACATGGAAAGCACTCAGGTGACTATCCAATAATTGGTGTAATTTTATTTTTCTGTTTTTTTTATATACATTTTTTTATGGCAGAAACTTTTCACATCAATCTTGTGATTTTTATAACAAACCCCATTCAGCATATAGGCCATTTTGGTAAAATAATACATTTGTTTTGTCTTCTTTCCAAGGACCCAGTTACAAAGTGACAACACTAAAATTACAATCCCAGCTGTCACAACAGTTTATAATCCCACTTCCTGTTTCAACGTCAACTGTATCTGCCTGCATTTCTGCAGACTCACATTTTTCCTGTGCATTCAGAGATAATTAACGGTATTACTGAGCTAAAACTGTCAGTTAGTGTACAGCATGATTAACTGTGTAACTGCTGGAGCTCTCTGACCAGTCTCAGCAGAAAAGCTGCAGAGAGGCAGAGCTCCGCTGGCCGTATAGGCCTCAAAGAGTCCTAGTCAAATTTAATTTGAGTGTTTGATAACACAAAACATTTTAGCAAGAAATATCTCTTTAGAATACTAAGTTCAGCTATCAGTCACTAATGCAAATGAAAAGCTTAAAAAATATAATTACAACAGTTAAAGTATATTTATTTATCTAAGCAACCACAACTATCTGTAAACAAACCCGAAGGAGCACATAACTTCTCCAGTCAGATCCTAAATAATACGGATTATGACTATCATGATTTTTGTATCTGCTGCAAACTTACAGTTCAAGTCACGACATCGACTGATCAATGAGTCTTTCACCGGACTAAAAGGTGACATGGTTCCTTATCACATTTATTCTCTTCAGTTTAAGACTGATGCGGACAGAGGACTTTTCCACACGTGCCCACAGGTTGCCTCCACTGAGTTTCCCTCACCTCCCTACCCAGCCAGTGCATTGCCTGGTGTAGTGGTCTAGTCTTTTCAGCATCTCTGACACAGGTTTGTTTTGTTTGCCTATAGTGTTTTTGTGTTTTTGTATGTTCCCGGGGCACAGCAACACCTAATGCTGATCGCAACGTTTAATGCAGATCACAGTAAAGACATATAGCATGTTTTCTTCCTTCATGTAAACCCTCCCTCAGGTTTTGCCACTCTGCTCAGCCTTTACTCGTGTTCACCATCTTTTCTTTTTCGTTCATCATCTCAACAAATGATATCATATTGCTTATATTTTTAATAAATAGCTTGTTTTCTGCACATGGTTATGCTTTATTTCTCCGATATGTCTTGTTGGCAAAAGCAGGAGACCAGTTGGGTGACCAAGTCGCTATCATGTTGTCAAGTGTGACCCTATTCAAGCTACAAGATGGGTAAGCATGGGTAAGGTACATTTTTGTTTTAAAGTGCAGGAGTTCAAGAGAAGGAATGATAAAAAGGAGACAAAACAAAGGTCAACAGTGGCAATGCTTTCCTAGTCCAGAGATAATTCTTTGTAAAATAAAATAATGAAATTACGTCACATTTGTTCCAGATTGACGATCAGTTATTACTGACAACATATGCCAATGTTTACACTAAAGTTACACTGCTAGTTGTTGCACAACAGTGTCACTGTCACTAATTCTTCTTTAATCAGCTTTTCCCTTTAGGGGTCGCCATAGCGGATCACCTGCATCTTCCCGTGTCTCACCAACTAATTGCATATCCTTTTTCACCTAATCCATACATCTCTTTGGTTTTCCCCTTTTACTCCTTCGTGGCAGCTCCATCTCCAGCATCTTCCTATCACTGTCCAAACGTCTAGATTATAGCCCCTCTTACTTTATCTTGAAGATGTTTACCATTGGCTGTTTTTCTGATGTACTCATAGTTAATGTTATCCATCCTTGTCCATCCCCAGGAAAGTCTCATCAAATTCAACTCTGCCACCTCCAGCTCTGCTTGCTGTCTCTCGGTTAGCGTCACCATCTCCAAGCCATTTATTCGGTCTCGCCGCCGTCTTGTAAACCACCTCTTTTTCACAATCCCCGTTGTGCAGGTGAACTCAGCACTTACAGTCCTGAACCTTCTTCAGCTCTACTCCCTATATTCTGTCTTGCTGGAACTGACACAAACAAAAAATAACCAAAGGACAATTTCTACAACCTCCAGTAATCAGCAGGATAAGCAGCCAAAACTAAATAGGCCAACTCCAACAAGTGCATTTCTTCACAGGTGGCAAAAAAAGGGTTTTTGGTTTGAATGTTTCTTCCTTGTGAGATCCTTCTACAACAACTGAAAGTTGTGCCAGTCAATGGATTTAGAGATTAAGGAATGCTTCTAATGTACTAAATCTGTCTGAATTTAACACAAGTGACCTCAGACCTGCAAAGTTCCTCTTACAATCAGCTTAGAACCACAAGCCTTCAACCTAAAAAGCAAGCAGGGAGCTCAGATAACAACAGAGCCATATTTAGTGCAAAGGCTATAAGTCTAAGCTGAGGGTGGCTGCACAGGGTGACTTGATCCACAATGCACGCAACAATACACATAATTAGATAATCTATTAACAAAACGGAATCTGGAACAACCCACTAAGACCCAGGCCATAACCTTTAACTTATTATATATTATATCTGACATGAAAACAGTGCATGCACATGCAACTGTGGACAAAGAAGCTTTTCTCTTTATGACATAAAAGGCCGACGGCATGTAGAATTCCCCTCCACCTCTTCTATTATACTTGCATTTGCAATGTTTTAAACTCTATGCATGAGTGCTCGCATCAGCACTGTGCATAAATGGTAACCATCTAGTTAAGCCATGGTATATTATCATTATGTATCCAGCTTGGAATTGAGCATAAGTTAATCAGTCTGTGCAACGGATTCATATTAAAAGGACCAAACAACATAAAGAATTCTGATCAAAATGACTGACAATCAGACAAATGCAAATATCACTTGCGGTCCCAGTGGTTAAAGGCGTGTCAAGAGTCAGGAAAATAAAACCCTATTACAAGACCAGAAAACATGCCTGCAAACCCGTGTTGCTTTTTGGGCAACACATCCAGTTTTAATGAAAATATCATTCCCCTGAATCCTGTATCGGAGAGCATCTTCACAATAACAAATCTTTGATGGAACGAAACATGCGCAAGTAAGATGTTACTAAACTGTTCAGCAACTTCTTACTTAGCTATTTAAAGTCAAGTTAGAAAGCATATTATACTGTTGAAGAAAACTCAAAACTAATGCTGGTATCCCCTGAAGTCTGGTTAAAGAAAACTTGGCTTTACTTCACCATGTAATGAGAACGAAGCAATGCCCTTGTCTTGATTGTGATTGGCCGAAGGACTCACGTGTGCATGCTGCATGGCGTTTATTTAACATAATAAATGCAGTTTGTTCTATTCGTTTGGGTTTTTTATTAAGAGCCAAAAGGCCACATCTTAAAGAACTTGCGTAAAAAAGGTAATGAGGTAGTTTTTGTGGATCCGGTCTGTGCTGTAACAAAAGCTAGACTGCGTTAATGCCTTCTAATGATCAAAGTGTCTGCTTGTCTGCAAAGCGACGCGCGTCTGCACGGCTCCTTGGTAAACTGATTTCCTCCCGGAAGCACATGGTTGCACTTTTGTTAGGGTGGAGGTGGCTAAAACAGTGGGCCTGGGTTGCGCGGTGATGTTAGTATCAATGATTGGTCTGTTTTCTTCAACATGCTCTGCCATTTGTCGGATGTCATTCAAGATGCAGCATCAGTTATTCTACTTCCAGAATAGACTTCATGTTTGAGCATGTTTTCATTCCAAGTTATTTCTGCGCTGATTCACTTGTGTAGACTCTGTCATCCAGGTCATCGCAACTGTCAGAGGCCTCAGAGGATGCCCTCTGGATGGAGGGTGAAAAATCTTCAAGAACAAAAGAAAATGAAGTCCGCTTGCCTTGATTCAAGCCTTCAAGCATGCTGATGTCTAAACTCAAAACTCAAAAGTTATTCAACACACACACACACACACACACGAGATCCACACAAATCCTCTCAAAACTTAAAGCAACATTATGGAGTATTTTCACATTGAACGTTATTTGCAATTTAATTTGAAGGAATATTTGATTCGTTTTTGGAAGATTTGTGCAGCTCTCGTGGACCCCTGTCCCTTGTTTCAGCAAAAACGACCTAAAGTCACATTGCACCCCATCTCAGCCATCTCTCACCGAAACGGCATATTGCTTCACGGTACCGTGTCACTCATCGACACCAAATGTCAACCATGGCTATAAGGCCATTTTCACAACTAATGCTCCAGTAGACTCAGTATTATTAGGGACTCCAATGGGGTTGTAGCATTCATCTGATCCGGATTTGCTTTCACACTGGACTTTGTCTGAAGAACCGAACATTTTAAATAATGTATTTTCCTCCTTGGCTGTGGGGGCACTGCATCCACAACTACTTAAAGGGAAGACCAAGCAAGACAAAGAACAAGAGATCTCACTCATCTATTGCCAAAGTCAACTTGTGTTTCCGTTTCCCACAATCCCGTCTTTTAGTCTGCTCCTTCATTTATTTCACTTAAAGCCGACCAACAGATACGTTTGAAAGTGGATCACAGTCTACTTTTTTGACCAGCATTTATGTTCAGTTGTGCATTCACACCCATCAAAATAAATGGGATTTGAGCAAATTAACCGCAGTTCATTTAAACAGGCATGAGACAGTAATAATAAAAGAAGCTAGAAAGAGAAATAAGATCAAATAAGAGTAAATCTTGCATAGTGTTCTAAAAAAGCAACTTAACTTTCAGGTGTGGCATTAAAACTTGCAAAGGCTTTTGGATAGTTTTGAATTTTAAATAATTAGGAGGTTGAGATGTATAATAAGTGCTGTTAACATGTTTTCACAAGCCTAACATTTTTTTACCCCTCCCCCATCACAATTATATCACAGCCAAAACTTCCCTCAAAAATAAATGCACTATCAAAGCAATCACAGCTTCAACTGATGACCTTCTGTTTTCCAGAGATTCCTTTGCTCAAAAAAAAAAAAACATAAGGGGGGTGGAGGGCACTCCATTTGCAAAAGATATTGTCTGAAATATCTTTTCCTGAAAAGCAGACACGTCAAAATAATGGACTTCCTGATGACTAGTTAAATCAGGGGGTAAGTTGATACATTTCCTTAATCCCTTCACAATGCAAACAATAAAATTACTTCAAGGGCAACATAAAAAAAACCTGTAACACCTCTGTTTTACACACACACACACACACACACACACACACACACACAGCTCATCACAGAAACATAAAATCTTAGTTTTGACGTATGGCTGTCCTGGGGTGTGAGGTTATGTGAAGACTTTGTCCCGCGTGTACTCTGCCAGAGGAGACACAGTGACTACAGTCCAAGAGAATGATTTGGGTCAGTGGGTAATTGCATTCCTGGACCACAGGGGACTCGCTGGCAATTAATCCTGCCAATGAGCCATGTGAAATATGCACAGGAGACTGATAACTGCAGCTCTGTTAACATAACTCTTTCAAAGAGTGATGGGGTAAAAATTCTGCTGCTCACATCACAGTCGAAACAGATGCTATAAAATTTTGAAATATGTTCCATGTGATGTTGTGGAAAAATGAAAATCAGTCCTTCTGCCAGTTAATTAGACACTGGCTTTTCCAAAAACTGGCAACAAGACCTGAAATCCTATCCAGAATTCATACCCTGAAACTTCCCATTTTACCAACCGTGACAGCGCTCTAATCTGCCCAACACACCTCAAATCAAAGTCAAGAGCAGAAAATTTGGTTAAAAAACAAATTAAAAATTCCAAGACAACAGAAAAAAAAAAAGTAGCACCCAGTTTTTATCGATATTTTAATATTTCATGCAATAACCACTTTCTAGAAAGTTGATGAGATCTCCTGCCCTCTTAAACCAAAATGTCATGTTATTTGGCTGGTTTCACTACATGTTGCTGGTATTTAGAAGGAAAACTCAGATTCTCCCTTCCTTCACCGCGCTGATTTGATTTATGTTTTGCTGTTTCAATGTTTTGGCACGTCATTAATAGTTCTGTGTTTTGCCAACATGCCTCAGTAATTTGACGGCCTTTTGAGGCGGCATCTGTCACTGCATGCCAAGCAAGAGTATCAGTCACTTCATGAAGTGTCCCATTAGCTTCAAGCCTCTGTCTGAGTGAAAATTATTCAGTAAATAAGATCTGATCCTAAATGATAGGGCCACAGAGAAAAGGCCACTTCTGGCACACAATCACTCCAATGTGTGGGATTGCCACAACTATGAACATGTTAAAGATTATTGCTGTTAAGTCGTATTAAGTCGACATACTATACCTTTCCATGTTTTTTCTTTTTGAAATGACCAGTTTGTGAGAGAGTAATGAAATATCTGTGACATAAAAAGGTCAAAATTAAGGATTAAATGATTTGAGAAACTCTCCTATCCAAGTACACATTGAAATCCATGGAATAATACTTCATCAGAGGTGCAATATTTAGGAAATATAGAACTTTGAACTTGAGAGATTCTAAACAAAACATCAGTCCACAAACGGTAAGGGTTGACAAACCTTTAGAGTTTACCAGCAGAAGTGAAGAAGAGAGTCTGGGCTCAACTACAAGTATGACAAAGTCACTGAAAAACCATGAATGCAAAAGTTTTATTAAAATAAAATCTGAATTATTCAGTCGCTACACTGAATGTTCAACAAGGCAAATGTGATCCATGAAAGAGGATGAAACAGCTGATCCATGAAAGAGGATCGCGACATCGTGGCCAACTAGCAAGTCTTTATTATGTATTGAAATGGGAACAATAAATGTGGGCAAAGTCTTCAGAAGAAGTTTCTTCAAAGTACCGAAGACCTTAAACTGCAGTGATGATTTATGTTGAAACAGAATGGCTACCAGCATGCAGCTAAATCAACAGGAAAATGAGGGCCCGAGCCAACACTTTGAAAGTCTCCACAAAAAAAAAAAAAGTGTCTGAGATTGTTTATTGACTTGAAATTTCCAGCATAACTGGGAAGAAGAAGAAAATTCAACTTGGACTGAAAGAAAAATCCCGGGGCACTGAGCAGACACTGGCGAGATGATACCAAAGCTAATAAAAAAATAAAACTCCAATCTCAACTAGCAACATTCCCAAAGCTGAAATAACTGCCGCTCCAAGAGAAAACACAATCTCAGAGTTTGATCCGTACTCTGAACGCTTCAGCGGTACGGGGAAAAAATAAAATAGTTGTTAAGAAGGCATCAGTGGTTATAAGGTAAACAAGAGTTTAACACGAAAACAGAAAGTAATCAAACCCTGAAAGTGATTCTCCTTAATAAGAAAGATAATCTCCACTGCAGCCTGATTCTCTTCAGCTCAGTAGGATCCTCAGTGTAATTGCTCTTGTTAATCATGCTTTAATTTATTGACGAGATTCATTTGGAAGTCTTGTCTTGAACAAACAATCTTCTGCAATCTGGCCGTGCCTGCATCTTGAAATTAAGGACACGCAAGAGTGAGATTAAGTCATTTTACAAGCGGTGGAGAGAAAACCAGAGGCTGATGAGACGCTGATTCTGTGTCCGTCCCTGCTTCTTTACCAGCGATGGCCCGGTGCCCTGTGTGTGTGTGTGTGTGTGTGTGTGTGTGTGTGTGTGTGTGTGTGTGTGTGTGTGTGTGTGTGTGTGTGTGTGTGTGTGTGTGTGTGTGTGTGTGTGTGTGTGTGTGTGTGTGTGTGCTGCTACCTTCCACGCCTCAAGTCTCTCACGCACACACACACACACACACACACACACACAAGTTTACATTGCTGAGAGTCTAAATGGGTTGAACCAGATAAACAAAATCATTTAAAAACGTTTTACTGGGGTTCCTGGGGAACTACCAACATCTCTTAACTAAACTCTCTCGACGTTATTACTGGACCTATAAACTGGATAAACTGACAGCTTCTCTGTTTTCTCTCTCCTCCCACGAACATTTCCCAAATTCAAGTTTATTTGCAAAAAAAAAAAATTACAAAAAAATAAAAAATACTCCATCTTATTATACCGGTAAAAACATTTGACTTCAATTCAAATCAATAGCATCTTTATTCTCTCACATTATAAAGGGTGTTTCATATCCTTGTTTTTTTGTAATTGTTAGGTTTCTGCGGTAAGAAAAATGAAAACAACCTTTGCCACAGCAGCACTGACTACAAAAACACTGACAATGTGGGGGGAGATGTGCAATGGCTCCAAGATTTTTTTCAAATCTATTTTTTCCAAAGTTGCATAGTTTTCACTTAAAGGTCAAAGAAAGCCTGACCTCTGCAGAAGTGTTTGTCGAGGAGCTTATCGAAGTTCTCCTGCCTTAACGCTGTACCGTGCCTTGCTGACTCCACATGATGCATGCTGGTTGAGAACTTTTTCGGCACTGCAGATCATCATCACGTCATATTTTAACCTTGCAGGAGGAGCAGCGCTTCATTTGTAGCGTACATATTCACAACAAAAGTCATCCCTAGGCATCTCCACACTCAGCTTTCTGGGTCAGAGGCTGCAGTTGCTCTCCTCCAGCTGGACCTACACGGACCGCATCTGGGAAGCTACTTGTTTTTTCCCTGAGTGGCTAAAGGCTTCACTGACATACATGACGTGATGATTTTACTCGCAAAACTTCAGATGTGTTATCTTCTTGAGGAATCTTCCCAAAAAGGCGTGATGTTTCTTTGATCTCCTTCTAGGGTTAACATAGTTTACTAGTGAGAAATATCTTTGAGGGGCAAGCTTCTTCCTTTTTTTGGGACTTCTTTCTTTGCAGAAAGTTTTAAACCCACAACATTTCATGCTCATCTGCATCTGCTTCACATATTGAAGTGTGCAACAGTACAAGTTTGTCATTGTTTTCCACGCGCTCTATTGGAGGCAGGTCAGGACTGCAGGCCAGGCAGGAACCCGGACTCTCTTCTTCTCCCATCTTTCCTTTGTAGCAAAATTCTCAATGTATTTTTCTGCATTAAGGTCTGCATGGTCCTTTATTCCAGAGTACACATAACTCGTTTCTTCCTGAAAAGACCTGAAATAGTATTTTGTATGAACACAACTCACATTTCCAATGCATTTCCATCTCTGACGCCTTCAAGCCCAGAGATGATCAACACCGCCACTGGACGAGATTAAGATGAGGCTTCTTTTATCACAGGACAGAAATGATTAATGCAGCTGCATAAAAGGTGCTTGACGAAGGTCTCCCAAAGTAACCCCGTCCACATGTGTTCGTATCAACTGTTGATACATGACAGCTCGGACAGATCAGGAATCACGAGTGTTGAGCCTAAACTTCAATCCTTTACTGATATTGCACAACAGAAGGAGAAATATGCCAGACCCATCCCATCTTTTTTGATGACCAATATTTATAAAACACTTCAATTATTTCATCACATATTTATAAACAAATTGAAGAATTATGGAATCACTCGTAGTCCTGGATAGCTCAGCCATTTACGGAGTCCTTGTGAAAGCGGTGCAGGTTAGAGTCCCAGCTTGTCGCTCTTTACTGTGTGCGTGGCCCCCCCACCTCCTCAAAATGTTGGGATAATGACAAATTCAGTCTATGAGAAGCATCATGAAATATCATGGATTCATACTAAGAAAGAAAAATGCTGCAAGAAATAAACTTTTTTTCCTTCTTTTCATGCATCTTTCCTATCATCCCTACTTATACTGACTAGAGGATGGACTCGAGTGGCCACTACAGTGACTACTTTTCTTCATTAAATTTAATTAAAAAAGGGAAATCTACTGTTGCAGAGCTGCATGAAGTGCTTTATTTCAGCCCCCACCCCTGTTGTTCACTCTCAATCCCACACTTTATCAGCTGATTTCTTTTCCCAAACCACTTTTTTTTTTTTAAAAAGGGAAAAAAGCAAAAATCTCATGTCCTTCCCAAGACATTCCCTCTCTGACCGCATCTGTTGTGTTCCCATGCATTACTGCCATCATCATAATAAGGCTGCACCCAACTAATTTCAGTCAATAAGGTGCTCGAGTGGTCAGTTTGGTGAGCGACAGAATGACCAAAGAGCAGAGACATACAACCCTCTACTACGTTTATGCTCGTCATTTCACCGTGAAACACCTTAAAAGTTAATGATGCTTAACAAATGTTTGAAATTAAGTTTCTGCACAAGTTTTGAAGAGAAAGGGGTTCAACCATAACTGAAAAGCTTTAAACATCCATAAATCTAAAAACTAACAAACGTGTTCTTTTCAGTCGTGAATGCGCAAGTCTCTGCCTCTGTAACAAAATAAATTAATAAATAAATCAAAAACCTTTAAGTAAACATACAGGGCTGTTTTAAGCAAACAAAGTCCCTTTAAGGCTAAAGGCCTTTATAAATCCCGGTGTAAGTTTGAGATGAATAATTAGATAATGGTACCACAGCACGGCTGCAGTCAGCAGCGTCAGCCCTCGCAGCTAAGTAAGATCATATGCCCCTTCACTCCAACTGTGAAGGGAGATAAAGTGCCTGCCAGCCGCCTTTAAATGGTTCAAGTGTGAAAGTTACGGCCGGGAGGGAGGTCAGACCTGAAAAGGTGTAGCTAACAGTTGGAGTGGATGTTTGCAAAACCAGAAATGTTCAATGACCCAGGCTGCCCCTACGCACTCACTCAGACACAAACAGAAAACCACAAGACAGCAGCCGAAACCCCAGGCTATTCTACTCCGAGTGCTACTCTTTGTTTGGTATCAGCTTTTTGTCTTCATCCGTAGCCTCTAATTATTCAGAGCTTTAAAAAAATGTTTTTAAATGGCATTGTGGATTACAGATGAATAAATGTGATGCTGAATTGGATCAAACTTTATTTCATTGACTCAGCCAGTGTTCCAGTAAAGTCTAGACAAAGTTTGATCTAATTCAGGATTGTATCACAAGCAACTGCATGTCTTTTCCATTCTCACAGATATCTACAGGAAAATATTGTGGACTTTCTGGTGCGAGAGAATAACAATGGCATGCCCCCGACACTTCTCAAACGTGTACTCCAGCAGTAAAAAAAGAAGAAACAACAAAAAACATAAGCAAAGTTTCCCAAAAGCAACTTAATCTCACTATGGGCAAAGCAAAAAAAAAAAGAAGTAGATTTGAACAAGTCAGCCATTTTAGCATTTTCAGTTCAAGATAATACTGAACAAGCTGCGGACAAAATTATACTCACAGTTTTTCTTTAGATCACTGACACAGACAACTGCTAGCTTCCCTAAAATCATCCAAGACTCTTCTCACCCTTAGAAAGCCTTGTGCAGCTGAAATGACTCACATCCCCTCTTCCAACCTCTGTCAACCATCATGAGGAGGTAAACATTTCCAAATATGGAGAAAATATGAAGACAGTATTGAGGGCAATATCAGTTTGGTTTGCTTTTAGCCTGGAATGCCATACTCTGTGAGCCAAAGTCACTCCACCGAGCCAGCTCTGTGGTGAATACCTCTCACTTGGAATAATGATGATGATTGTACAGAACTTTTCACAGTTGTTTTGGGTTCAGTCTGACCTAAGATGGGTGATTCTGCTCCATTATATCTGATCTTTCAGTCTAAATCCTAAATATTAGAAGCCGAATCCTATTAAAACTAGATATTGCAATCTCAGGGCACTGCCAAACTGTGTGGCATCATAGATTTAACTGGGACCGTCAGGCACAGATAGTCCATTCAGTATGAGGTCATCTTGTTACACAAACAGGCTTCAAATGATTAAAAACTTGTATTTCAAGTCTGATTACTACCAAGAGTGTCATAGGTCAAGCACTTAATGGAGGCTAAGTGAGAATATTGTGCTGAATTTCCCGAGCTGGGATTGTGTTGAGAAGCAATTTGGCCACAGAGTCCTCATTTCCTGAAACAGCTAAATCTACTTGACTACAGGTCCTGAAGAAAACACCAGTCACTGCAGCTCCTGCGCATACCTTCCTGTGAAAACTGTTTTATTTCAGAAGTCAAGTAAGTTTCACTTGACCAACACAAGATCTTTCAATTAATGTACTTCTGGATGTTTTAAATCCAGAGAATAAAGCCAGGTATTTTTTTTCTCATTTTTATTTTACCAGCAAATCTCCAAAGGACTGGTAGCGCATCCTAAGAGAAAGACTGGTAAGGTTACCCAGGGGTCAAGCTCACATGTCAGCACAGAATGAAGAGTTTTAAACCATTTTCAGAGAGGTGATGTGTCATAATGTGACATAAATCCTACGTTAAATAGAAAGCATTATCCCATTAAGATGATTTTAAATAAATCTTGATACGACAGTTGTTATCGGAAGGTGGAACGAATAATCAACATAGTCGTTAATGATCGATAACATTATTGGCCAATGGATTTAATAATCAATTATTACATCATCACTCGTCGGATTTATTGGATTGGAACTCACAACACTGATTAAAGGGTTAATAGTGTTCATGTTTCTTTTGATGACTTATGTACATAACAGCTTCAGAAAAGTTTGGGTTCTTTTAAGAAAAAGACATTTTTTTGTCTCCATTTCAGGTAGTTGAATTGACCTTCATGTATATAAAAAGACTTTGCCCATTCTTTGTTTATTTTTTGGTTATATATTTATACTATTATGAGCAGCAAAGTTTGCTCATCACACAAGCTAAATAAATCACATTTTTGACTGAATGAATCATCCTCAATGTTTTCTTGTGAGTTGGCACATGGCTTAAAGAATCAGGCTAATTTTAAAATCTTACAGCTACATAACATAGTTAAAGTCTTTGTGCGATTCGTAATCCAAATAGTCGATTAATCATTTTTATAATAGATTAATCTACTATGAAAATAGTTGTTAGTTGCAGCCAAGACTAAACAATAATGCCGTTCACTGAAATGAAAATGAAAACATCTTGGTTTTTGGCGGGGTTGCATAGAACAAATAATAAAGGATCTTTCTTCATTGTTGGCATTGCTCATATCGTTCATAAGATTTTATGGGACAACATCTGTAAGTCAATACCTCAAAAACCAAAACTAAGACTAAAACTAACTGAAATTAGTCACATTTTCAAAACAAACTACTGAAGCGCTTATTAAACTAATGAAAGCTAAACTGAAATGATCAAACAAAGTGAAAAACTAAATAAAAAAACTATTGTAACTCTATCAAACAACTTCACTGAGATGAACCCTCAATAGAAAGAGCATGACGCATGTACATCCGTAGATAAGGTTCAATGGATGACGCTGGATTTTTATTAACTATTTCAAGTCATGTTACCAATTTTATTCATACTATTACTATTATTAAAAAGATGATGACATCACCAGAAAGGTTTTTTCTGATATTTTTTTTTTCTGAATTATTCGTCCAATTATTCTAATTTAATAGGTTAAATTACACAATCCGAGTATAAATGCCGAGAATTCTTTTCTTCGCTTTCTCACATTGTGTCCATCTACATCAGAGATGTGATGCTATAAAAGCAGTTGAAAATTTTCAGCATTCATTCACTTAAATGAGGCCCTGAAAGAACTGATGAGGTTATACAACTCATTGCTGTTGAACCAAATCGGGGTGTGAGAGAGTTCAGACAGCCTTATTTCTTATATAGTGGTGCCATGCTCCTCAGGTGTGGCTGCATCAGGACTGTGGTGCTTAATCAGACATGAAGGCAACAATTTCAGATCTACTCAACATTTCTTCTGAGCAAACCCCGCTGTAAATAGTCCATTGTGCCCTTTAGTGAATGAAACAAAATAATTTACAGGCCATTCGACATACACACTTCCACATAAAATATCATCCCAGTCAATATCTTCATGAATCCAGTCATTTTCAGAGCTATTTTCTAAACTATATTACTGGAATTGTTACACTGCATACCACTTTTGTACCAGTGGTAATTTTGTCTTTTCACCAATATACTGTGAAAAAAATCTTTATAAAATAATTTAGATCAACAACTCAGCACTACTTTTTATTAACAATGTTACAATCATGTATAGATTTGTTTTACCCACTTATCCTCTTTTGATTATGATATAAAAAGATAATGTGGCGGTCCATTGTTATGCAGATGACATCCAGATTTATACCTTTAAAATCTGGTGGAGCCCAGTTTGTAAAGAATTTGCAGAAGTGTCTACAAGACGTCGAAATATGGATGGAACTCAATTTCCTCCACTTAAATGAAAATAAAACAGATGTCTTTGTGTTTGCAAAAACTGACATGCTGATCCGACGTAGCAGTGCTGTTGGCCCTTTGAATTTTTCTAATTCTCCGAAATTGAATAGGAATTTTGGCGTTATCTTTGATGAAAATTGCTAATTTCAAAGAAAGATCAGTGCAGTAGTCCAGGCAAGTTTTTAATCATTTGAGGCTATCAGTTAAGAGGTTATCAGTTAAGCCTTATCTTCCTCATATTACCCTTGAAGGGGTAATTTATGCTTATATCATCTCTAGACTAGACTACTGCAACTCCCTTTATAGTGGGATGGACCAGCCTCTTCTCAGCTGGTCCAGAACTCAGCTGCCCGCCTATTAAGGGGGACAAGACGGTGTGAGCATATTACCTTGATATTGCGCTCTCTTTACTGGCTGCCTGTTTCTTTTAAAATAGCGTTCCTCTTAGCTTTTAAATGCTTATATGGTCTGGCACCTCATCTCTCTGAGCTCTTACATAGACATCGTCCTTGTAGAGCCCTGAGACCGGAAGATCTCATGGTGCTTTTCCACTAGTACCTACTCAGCCTGACTTGACTCGCCTCGGTTTTGCGCTTTCCCACTAGGAGTGGAGGCGGGTGGAGGCGGGTGGAGGCGGGTGGAGGCGTGCCGAGTAGATACTTTTCTGTACCTACTCTGTCGAGGTTCTAAGCGGCTGAATCTGACGTCATCACACTACAGGCCACCGATTGGTCGGGGGGCTGGAGTCAGACGTCTGAGTCAGGAGGAGGAAATCAGAGAAAGAGCGACTCGCGGCTTCTTGATCATTTTAATCGACAGGCAATGGGTGCAGAAGTCTATTGCGTGATCCAACTCTGAGGTGCAGATGTTCATAAACCTGGTGTCTGAGAAGAGAATTAAAAAGGGATCTAGACGGGCGATAAGAAACGACCAGATCTACCAGGAGCTCTGTCACTTCATAGCTGCTCGCGGCTCCAGCTGACTTTTCAGCAACGACGAGACGAACAACCAAAAAAAAAAAAAAAGCGTCGCCGCTTGAAGCTTCTTTCACTCTCATTTTTTAACTTGATATCAAACACAAGCCACTGACCCAGCAGCACATCTATCATCTCCTCCAGGTTCTACATCTTTAGTGTTGTTGTCTTCTTCCTTTAGATCACACAATCAAATACGTCACAGCAGCTTCTCCAACCTCCTACTTCTGATCTGGGTATTGAAAAGAAACAAGGGCAAGGAGAGCCGAGGCGTGACGAGGCGTGGCGAGTCGAGTTGGGCTGAGTAGGTACAAGTGTAAAAGTGTCATAAGTCTCTTGGCGTCTTTCAAAAACGATTTTTTTTACACTGGCTTTTAACTCCATCAAGTACGATCAGTAGGCCAGTCCTTGCATTGTCTTGTGCCTTTTTATTGTTTATTTTAGTGACGTCGCTTACTGCTTTTATTTGTATCTTATGGTTTTATTTGTTGTATTTGTATTTACCTGAACAGCACTTTGGTTGCCTTGCAGCATGTTAAAATGCTTTATAAATAAAGTTTTGATTGATGGATAGAGGCATGTAAAAATAAATAAATAAATAAATAAAGCAACCTTACAAATATTGTTGTTATTCACGAGGACATAATAAAATTGACACCAAATGAGTGAAGTCACCCTAACATGAGTGACATTTTGCACCATGTCTCTTTTATAGAACAAAATGTAGGCCAAAATACCAGAGCACAGAGAAAACTAAGTATACTCCATGATTCAAAAGCTTTTATAACCATTCAAGCAGCAACAAAATGAAGTGATTGCTTTCTCTGTATTAGTGTCTCACATCAATGTGGAGGACTTTTGGCCCACTCTTCCTTAAAATGTTGTTTCAGTTAATTGAAGTTTGTGGAGATTTAATAATTCACAGTTCTCCTAAAATGCTGCCAAAGTGTTTCACCCTTGTTGAAAAATGTAGTTTACAGCACAACGTAATGAGTATGAAAATGAAAGCAACAGTAAAGGAAAAGAATAGTTTGGTCAGATATAACCCCCCCTCCCATTGCTGAGAAGTCCAGCCCATGGAGGACTGGCAACTGTCTTGGATTATTTTAATTTGTAAATAATCTTTTTCCCTGTGGAAAGTTGGGAGTCCAACTTGTTTTAGAAATGCCTTCATCAGACCCTCAGAGGGATAAGCTGCAATAACTGCTTCTCTACGATTCTTGCTGTTGTCTTTACTACTTAGCATTATAAATAATATAATATAATTAGGAGGACACATGTAAAAACTCCAGACCTGTAAAATGCCAAATTATCAGCTTTTATACAGATGCTCATAAAGGGTAATAATTGATTGATTTTAATAATTTTCTGCAAATAATACCTTTGAAGAGTTTTTTCTTTTTCACTTGCTCCCTAAATATGCATTTTCTCTCATCTCTCTTTTGTTTTTAGAATTACACTTCAATGAGCTTTGGGGTCACAACATGGGAACAGTCCCTTGGCTCAGACACGTCAACACGTCAAGGAGCTGGGAATCAAATCATTAACTTTGCAGGTGGAGGCCGACCACTGTACCCAGAGTCACCGCCCTCAGACCCCAACAGACTGACAAAGACTAGCTGGAGATGGATGAAGGTCATGCCACCCGTTAAACCAGTCCCCATGTAAGGTAGTCGGTCATGAAACCAACCGCCTTACATGTTTTAAATACTTTCCTGTTCAAACAAACTGAGACAGACAATAATAATACTGCTTGAAGCCACCACCACAACCCCCAAGGAACATTTTTCACACTTGCAGCAGTCCCCTCCTTCCCCTTGAAGACTCCATGTTTGCACATGGCTCTACACAAAGATAAGATTACACCTGCTGTGCAAAAGCATGATGAAGTAGAATAATTAGTTACTGATGTTTAAAAATAATAATACACACAATCACCCCACCAAATCCCAAGAAAAAAGGGCCAATACAACACATTGGATTTATGCACCAGTAAGTACAACTTACCTTTTTCTTCCCTTTGGATCTCAGGAAGTTCTGGAGAACTGCTGAAGTTGTTTGCAGTATGTTGAAATCTGTTGACATTGAGAAATAAAGACAACTCTGTGTTACTTAAATTAATTGCACAACTATAGTTGAGCTATGCTGAGACACACCCGCATAGTAAACAAGAACTGTCATCTTGACCGCATTGTCTTCATTTGATTGTGTCATTCATCAGCGGAAAGATAAAAATTGGCAAAACTCCTACAAATGCAAATCCAGCAGGACCGGAACATCTCACCACAGCCGAGATACAGACAAAAAATGGTCAGACATCCAAGTCAAAGTAAAAAAAAAAAAGGAATTGCTGCACACTGGAGTGTTGTAAGAGGAAGTCCAGGGATGCCGGATAACCCCACATGTGGAGAAACTGATCACCATCATCAGAGAAACTACACATTCTGGCATCCCGCCAACACATGCAGGCAACTCAGGAATGTGCACTGGATGAAAAACATAATTTAGATATTGCTTTGTCACATCAATTAGTACCAACCAAACTTGTAGTGATAAGTTAGATTCATAATAAACAGACTACATTCATTAGGAACACAGCTTTCTGCTGCAAATTGCATTTTAATGTCTGCTTGTTCACGACAGTGAAGGCAATGTTATATATGTGGGTGTCCCATACCACCAGCGCAGCGTGACTCAGGGATGGCTGAGAGAAGCCCTACCCATCAGCCGTCTTCCAATGAAAGACTTGTACTGGCACTGGCACAGCTCTGTAACACTGGGACCAGCTCAGGGCACAGATCCAGGATTGCTCTTAGTAATTTAACTCAGCTGATGAGACAGAGGTCATTCTGGACCAGCGGGTCAATGTGGTCCCTAAAGACGGGCTCCTTTCAAACTCATAAATGACGTCAAATTGTGCCAGAGCACAATTTGACGTCTTTCGCAGTCATTTCTAAGGAATGCATGTACCTGTTTAACCTTTATTTAGGATTGCATAACCTTCAGTTTAGAACTAATCTCATGTGATTTGTTCTTTATATGACTATCCAACACCGTTTTTCGTCTCAGTGAGAAAGAAAGTACATTTTATTTCACGTGCACACTGGATTTCTGCCCTTTGGATTTGATCATTCATTGATACGCGTTTTCATCTTCGCTTGACATAAACAGAGAAAACCTATTGGTTTACTTTGGATTTAGGTTGTGGCAATCACTTAAAAGCATTATGCGTGTAAGAAAATTAGGTCACGTGGTTTTGTTTTGTTGTTCGCGTGGGAGTGTAAATCATCAAGGCTTAATTGCGCGAAGAAATACTTTTTCCAATCTCTCCTGACTTCAGGAAATTTAGGGGAACATAATATTCACTTAGTTGTTTTGTTGGTTGATACAAACCAATAATTAGTTTCTTCTGAAACAGAAACTAAAGTGAAGTATTTTCTATGACCACGTGGTGTTTCTTCAGTCACTGTTATTTAAGAATGAGAAGCTCCTCCCTGCAGCATTATGCTTAATTAAACTGTTGTCAGCTGAGAAATATTAATCACTGCAGTAGTTTTCCAATGGGAGGTTCCTACCTATTTTCTAAGTTAAATCCAGTTGGGGTTTCAAGTGTAGAATGACATATTGTCCCCACATCAGCAAGATTCATATGCCGTCAGACTGGTGTAATTTTCAAAACGAGGATGGATGAACATCGGGATGATCATTTTAGGCAGAGTTTTGATCCTGCGAAGACCCGGTTTGTCATCTTTGTGTCCAGTTGTTCAAACAATGGACCATCGTTTATGGTTCTGGACATACGCTGGTTTATGGCGTCCTCGGCTCTGAGGCTGAGTAAGTCGCGGATCTCCTCGTCTACCAAGTTACTCATCTTGCAAATATAGATCCTACCTGTCACATCCTGCTGCTGTTACTCTTTTTAGCTGTTTCTTTTTTTTTTATAAAACAACAATAATAATAAAAAAGAATAAAAAAAAAAAATCAAGAACTCTAACTGCAGGAGTTGGAGGCTTCCAATGTTGGTAAAACCAAATTACAGTAACCAGCACATTAAAACAATTCATCATTATTATCTTTTTTTTTTTTTTCTTAAATACTGTTGTCAACATTAAAATGAAAACCAGGTTTTCCTCTGCAGCAGTAGTAATCTGAATATGGATCAGGTGGTATGCTCTGTAAGTTATGTCATGAACCTGGTGATGCTCAACTACTTTCATATCTAGTTAATTTTAGTGTTCCTCTAACAAGACTAAGCAGAAATTGTGAATGCTTAAATAACAAAAAAGACAAAAAAACAATAGATCTGCTTATTATTGTTGGATAAATATTCAAAATCTCTTTATAATGATGAAAGATTTGTTGTCTATTGCTCAAGATAGATGGGAAACTCAAAGGAATTGGTTTAGAAAAGAAGTCAGGTAGTGGCTTATAGGGTTCTGTTTAAGAAACAGTTTCAGAGTTTAAACAACCCTGGGTCTATTGGGAAATAGTAAGGACTTTAAACTTTCATTAGGGATGAAAACAATGTGAATCAAAGCAGTGTTGCGTTAGAACGAAAGGTAGGTTTGCAGCTAAAAAGCTAGTAATGTCGGCCTAAAGGACAATCTGCCAACATCAGGTTAAACTGCTATTCTAAGCCTCTGACAAGAGTCAAAAATGTCATGCCACTAAGTGATAGTGTTGACAAGGTTCATACAAACAAAGAAAGGTAATTTAAACTTTAAATTTGTAGAAAAGTGTGTAACAACAATAGGGGTGTAACAATACACTAATCTCACGATAACGATACGATACGATATTATAGCAGTATTTTTTTAACAACCTTGAATGAGGAACATATGACTGGAAAAAATTGTCTTTTATTTGAAAGACACAAAATACAAAACAATGCTGTGCGTTTGCCCTATTGTTACAGTTTGTAATGCTTTATAACTGTTTAAGTTTTAAAGAGAAAGCCAGGCCAACCATTTTCCACAAACTGAACTAAAAGTAAATGTCAGGTTTGCATTATGCATCTTCAGTTTCATACAAGGAAAAATATTTTGCCACAAACTGAATAGTTTCTCTCATGTATAATTTGACTTTTTTCTTTTCCAGAAATGTAACAACTAAAATTAAATAAATAATAAAAGTAAATAAATACATACAATTTTACATCATAAAAAAGATTGATTCATGCTCACCTTATAAGTGTAAGAGGAGATTTATTTTTGATAAGAAGGTTATTTTGGTAATTCAGGGTTCATTATTTTATAAATATATTCTTTATATTCTGATGTAAATCAGGGACTATAATGACACTAGTCAGTTTATCTGTAGTTGTTAGTATGTTTTAGATTGGGCGGAGTGATACAGCACTAGGTGCTGTGTTGATGTTCTAAAATCCTACGCTGTTGAGGGACATTAAAGTACACTGGAACTCACGCAGAAGTTGTCCCGTGTTTATCCTACTCACCACCCGAAAAAGGTTTAATTTAATAAGGTATGGCTTAACTCTACACCAGCCTTACATAAGTAAAGGTTCAGAGCTCAAAACGGGACCGCAAACTACTAGTTTCTTCTGAGCGGAGTAAGATTTTGGTCCGCGGGTCAAGGCGCGGTCGCAGTCGGATGCGCGTTACTAGTCAACACAATAGATTAATATTAATATCCCAATATCGCGATACACTTTGTCACCTCCACGACACGTATTGTGACGTTTTTGTATCGCAAAATTTTGTGGCACAATATATTGTTTCACTCCTAAACAACAACAATAATAATAACTGCTTTTAACAACCCTTGCAAACACAGAACTGGATTAATAGCTATATTTATGACCAAGTAGGAGGTAGAGGCCATGAACTCTCCTCCTTTTGCATTTATTGACAGCACTTTGTACAATATTGGTGGTTTAACCTGCCCTAGACAACAAAGCAGCAGATCTGAAATGTTTCTACAGTGCAGAGGCAACTAAAATCAGCGACGACTATATTATTCTGGCATCTTAAACAAATGGCAGCAGTTGTGTGGCATCAGTCTTCGTGCAGAAGCTGCTTCTGCATCGCCGAAACTGATCAACAATCAGTTTTGCCTTAAATTTTGAATATTTTAAATACTGCACATTCCTAGATGACAGGAAAAATGTTTTTAACAGATTCATTTAACCTTAGTCCAAGTCACAAACATGAAGCAATTCGTTTTACAACAGTGTTTATGCATGCAGTGGTCACATGAGTTCATCGTTTATCTGGCAAAATATGAGAAAACCATCCTGCCTGTCAGCAGCTAAATGCACAAAGGCCAGGATGTGATGGTGTGGGGCTGTATTAGTGCTCATGGCTTGGATCCCTTGCATGTGTGTGCAACAGTACCCCTGAGGAGGAGGCATGTATTGGGATTCTGGATGCATGTGGGGCAGCTGTGGCCGAGTGAACTCTTGCTATTTGGAAGGTCAATGGTTCAAGTGAGGGTTTGACTTGATGGTATCCTTGGTACCACAATTCACATCAAAATGTATTTGGGCAAGACCCTGAACCCCACTTTCCTCCAATAAGTTCAATGGTGTATAGAAAAGCAGCAATGATAAAGAAAGGCAGAGAACCATCAAGAGTTTAGTGACATGTAAGATCATGAGGCCACGATCAGACAGCGATTTAAGAAACAAGTGTAAACTGGCAGCAGGAAAATACTTGACTCTTTTTTTTTTTCATAAATGCACATTAACATGAATAACAACCAAAACGGAATGGGTGGAAACCCCTAATATTTTCTCTCTGCTCTGTCTTACTGACAGATTCACCTAAATTTTGCTACTTCCTAAATGTGGCACATTTTTAAAGCTGTCGACTCCAGTGAGATTCACATCAGGTCCTGCAGAATACCAATCTTAATGCAACCCTCTAGGATTCACCATTAAGGTGACCAGGAGGTCCCTGGTTAACTCTGCAGGACGATGCCTGACCACATTGCTTGACATAAAAAGGCATTAAGCCAAGGTGGCCGTAGGGCTGGGTGCGATAACTATATATATGGTAGAATGCTTTGTCGTATATATGAGCCACCAACCCCCCAGTTTCTCACATCTTTACTCTGCCCCATGTGCTTTCATGGAGCTGGTTTTTCAGACGTGTCAATAGTCCAGTTGAGCGCAAAAGTGTACTGGAAACACTTCTTTTGCATTTGCACGTCTCCAGTATCACTGGACATGACATAGTTACTCATATGACCACACCATATGAACAGAAAGAAAGCAAGATGACGCAGTATGTGTGGACAGAGGGGGGGACGGGGAATGGTCTTCCACTGCCTTCGTCCTCTGTTGACTATTTTCACAACAGCGATAGTAGACGTCACAATAATTTGTCCAAAACTACAGATGTTTCCATCCATCCTCTTCAAAGTTGAGATTTTCTTCTTCTTTCTTTTGATGAGAATTCTCGCAGGACAAGAATCTAGGAGTTTCACTCGTAAACATAAGTTTTGTCGGACCACATTTTACAGTGGGGCCTTATCGCGATTTCAGAATTGTCCCTTTTGCTTTGAGAAAGGTTGTAATTGAAATCCACCTAGTAGAACTAAAAACAACGCAGTTAATTGATGACGGTTCAGGCCTGTAGAATCTGATATTCAGCATAGCTAAAAACCCGAGCAGGTTGCATTGAAACTTCCCATCAGAGCTATTCCCCTTCCTGACAAAGCACAAGGCTACAGTGGAAAGGAAAACTCCCCGATTGCAACTCTTAGGCTGTTTTGCAACGTCTCTGATTGTTCCCAGGTCTGTCCGTGGAGGAAAATTGCTACAACCTCAATTACAGGGACAAATAAACTTTTTAAATTGTGAATAATAATACTTCATTTGTATGAAAGGTTAAACACTTCTATTTTTTCTTATAGTCTCAATTATGCTGAAACTTTACGTAAGAGAGCCTGATTTTCCACTCCCATTTTTAACCATGAATGAATTGTACTACTCTCCTACTTTTCAATTAGCATATAAAAAGGCATCTTTTGCAGCACAACAAAATAAACATGAGGATGAAAGTAACGCGAGAGAAGGACGGTTTTCTCAAATGTGAAACTGACAACAATCCTTACTGAAGAAAAAGGACAACATCTGTTTTATCGTTTCAGTTTTGGAATGACAAAAAGTTGAACTATTGAATGAGGAAAAAGGTTGTGGGGGTTTTTTTGTTGTTTGTTTAGTTTTTTCTATTGTTTGTTTGTTTTGTTTTTAAGTGACTCCATAAGTTCAAACCAAAGGTTTCTACAGAACTGAAAGAAAAGTGGCCTGATTTAATAACATATGGGCTCGTCAGATATGGGACATTTCTCTGCAATTGATGAATATACACAGTCCACAGGCATTTTATTAGACACACCTGATACAGTACAGACCAAAGGTTTGGACACATTTCCCCATTTGTTTGAATGAGAAAGTTTGTCCAAACTTTTGGTCTGTACTGTATATATAATAAAACGGTGTGTGTATATATATATATATATATATATATACATATATACACACACACACACACACACACACACACACACACACACACACACACACACACACACATCTTCGGACATGACACAAAAATAAAATTCATTCATTCATTCATTCATTCATACACACACACACACACCACTTTATTGTATATTTATATATAAATAAACACACACATATATACACGTGTGTGTTGCCATGTTTGTTATTTAAGTTCAAATTACTCTCTTGTGTGGCAGTGCCCACATACCACATACCAGGACTGTTGTATTCACCGATCGTAAAATAAAGCATGAATCACATATACGGATTATCTTTGATTCATCACCTGTAAAGGTGATTTATGCCTCATCAATCAACCAAGGATGTATGTCCCCCGCAGCTGAATGCCGTAACCTCTGCTGCCCAGATATGCAACTATACACTGGTTCATTCAGTTTATCCATTTAGTGTCTTTCCGCTTCAGCATTGTGTTAACATACATGTACATGGTTTTATAGTTGTACCCTTAAACTTGATTTATTGTTAAAGCAGGGGTTGACAGTGCTTTGCCCGTAAGCTTGATGCTTTCCTTGTATGTACTGGTATGCTTCTTGGCCTTTCACTTGTAATCTGACTGTTTGCTTTTACTTCTACACGTGAAAGGTTTATCACTTCTGTTATGTTTTCTCCATTCAACAGTTTTTGTTCCGTTTTGCGTTTTCAAAACTGAGACGTCGAATAAAAATATTTTCTTACTTCAAAGTCACTGATGACTATCTTAACTTCCCATTTGATTAATGTGCAATTCTCTTTCACCAATGCTTGTGTTTATTTAATTATAGTACAAACAAATGTTATCTATGTCAATGACATAAATAGTGTCTGAATGAATTTATGGCTAAAAATTAAGTGGAAATCCCTTTCATGAATGTGTGTAAACTTCACTTCAGCTGACATTTATAAATAAAAACCATACATACACTCTACTTCAGAAATCCCGCAAAAAAAATGCAGACAAACTTTTAGTCATGAACCCACTAAGTTTCATGTATCTTGCCCCCTGATGTTTTTGTGTACATGTGTCAGATATTTTTTAAGCACTGTACAGTGTTCAAGTATTTGTTGTTCTTTTTTCCCCATATTGATATATGTAGATATCTTGGATATGAATACCTATCATATATCATGCTATTTTCATACAAGTCAAAAATGTACAATGGTGGCAGGTGACCGACTCTAGTGTGTATTTGCAGGCAGCACCTATAAATGCTTGAATGACTGAAGGAAAGCATGTGCACAGAATTAGCTGTAAATCCAATAAATTATCTCATGAGCATAACTACAGGTGTGCAAAATGTATAGTGTTGTTGCTGTGTTGTTTTATGTAGGTTTTTGTCCACCAGAACCTAGAACTCAGATGGATGTGTATAATTTCTTTACACCTTTTACAGGCGCTCTTCAATCTGCCATCTATTTTAATTCACACGTAAAATTCAGCAAAGGTCGTGCAATAGATGACAGATTTATTGCCGTTGGAATGTCAAGTTGCAAAAATAGAAAATACCATAATAAATGGTAGTGTAGTGTTTACTAAGTTTCACACGTGCAGATTTAAGGTCATACTAATAGTAGACAAGTTGAACTGTGCCATGCGCACGTAAAAATCATGCGTTTGTATGCCTTTAGTCCTATTTTGGTCCCATATGCGTTCTCACCATCGACTGTATATAATTAGTAGATAGACGATCCGTGACATAACCCATAGGTTTTGTTTTGAAGAGAATTTCTGAAGAAACTTTTTCTTCTAGTGCATAAATTATATGTTGCAAATGGGAGAGTGAACACGCCCACATATGACTTCAGATATCAATTTGGTGGCAAAATCATAACTGACTATTGTATTTAGGCAACACTGGACGCTAGAAAGCAGACCAAACAGCTCTGGTGTGAAAACACCCTCAGATTGTTGAAGCTTGCTTCTCACCAGGAAGACTGCACAAGAGTTCACCGCTGGATTCAAAAGGAGACCACCTCAGATCCTCAGTACAACCGGGTTGTGGATTTTTTGCTTCAGACAGATGAGACCCTCTTCTATCTGGTCTCATATCCATGGTAGGTGGTGCACAGAACTACAATTACTGTGTTCACACCAGATGAAACAAATCAAACAAATTGCCAAAGCAAACTTGAGCCTGCCTTAACTGGCTTAAAGCCTTTGGGCGTCAAGGGTCCCTTTTATCTTATGAAAGAGGAGGTTCATATGAGCTCTGAAGCACATTATTGTGAACATGGAGGGTTTGTAATCTTTACATACACTCACCTTTGGCCATTTCATTCAGGACAGCAGGTGTGCCTAACAAAGTGGTGATTACTGGTACTATAAAGTGACCACTGTGTGGATGTGTGAGGCTTAAATCTTTGTTTGTTTTGGCAATTTAATAATTAAGGAATCATTTGGATCTCAAACCCGTGCTGTGAAGACAGTGAATGAGAACTAGGTGGGACCAGTTTTGGTGTGCTTGTGTGTGACATGACTAATGTGACCATGGTTGACTGCACTCCCTGTCCATCCAAATCATGCGGTACGTCCAAAATGCCATACTAAACAGTATATACTAAAAAGTATACTTAAGTTCGGCACACTTTTGCGTAAATATCAGTAGTGTGCATTAATTTGGTCGTACTACTCAGAGCGCACACATCACTTCCTGCCGTTGGGAGGAAGTGACGTGTTACAGCAGCAGTAGCAGCACCGCTCCACTATTTCCTGTTTATCCTGGCCGAAACAAGATGACATTATATAATATTATTATATACGAATATTATAATATTATTTAATAATATTATTATACTTAATATTATACTTATGACATATACGTATCTGCACAACACCTATCAACCAAACACCGCTGCATTGCATTGTGGGAAATTTCTGCTTAGCTAGTGTCCATCAATCCACACTAATACATTTTTCCGGAATGAGTATGGATAGTGCATACTATTGAATACGTACTAATGTTTTCGGACACACTGGCATACTTCAACCCTAATGAGTATGCAAAATGAGTATGCAAGATTTTTTAGTGCGTCCGAAACATTAGAACGTACTCAATAGTATGTGCTATCCATATTCATTCTGGAAAAATTCATTAGTATGGATAGATGGACACTAGCCGAGCAGAAACTTCCCACAATGCAATGCAGCGGTGTTTGGTTGCTAAGTGATACGTATATGTAGTATAATATTAAGTATAATAATATCATTATATAATATTAATATTATAATATTCGTATATAATAATATTATGTCATCTTGTTTCGGCCAGAATAAACGGGAAATAGCGGAGCAGTGCTGCTACTGCTGCTGTGACACGTCACTTCCTCCCAACGTTAGGAAGTGACGTATGTGCTCTTAATAGTACGTCCAAATTAATGCATACTACTGATATTTACTTAAAAGTGTGCCGAACTTAAGTATACTTTTTAGTATTTTGTAGTGGCCACTCACGAGCAGGACACTGTTTAACTGTTTAACTATTTAACTGTTAACTGTTTAACCGTTTAGGTTAGAATTCACAAGAATCTAGCCGTTATTAATGATGACGATGTGTTTTCTGTTGGTTTTCTGTTACCGTTGTCCTACAATATACTGTTTAGTATGGCATTTCGGACGCACCGATACTAATAAATTTCTCCGGAATGAGTATGGATAGTGCATACTATTGTGTACGTAGCCTACTAATGTTTCAGACTCACTAAAAAACCTCAGATACTGTTTTTGCATACTCATTAGGGTGGAAGTATGGAATTTGGACGCAGCCACAGTCCACTGTTATTTCACCTCATTTAAGGCCCAAACAGGACAAAATGACTTTTAGTGTTATATATAATATAAAGTATAAGGAAGATGGAGGCCACAGATAGGGCAGCCCTGTGAACCTGAGTTCCTCACATGCTTATTTACACCACTGAACGTGGCACGTACAGCGTGTTCCGGGAGGAGACGCCTCACTCCCGCCTCACACCCTCCACTAACTCCACTACCTTCCTACCCGGGCTTTGTGAGACTATTCAGCCCAGCTCGGCCGCATATGAGCAGGGGCCGGGGCTCTGTCTGTGGTGACAGCGTCTTCCGCATTGCTGTCTCCCCCCCAGCTGCAGCCCCGGCCCCCCCGGGGAGAGCTCCCCCAGCCCCCGGTCCCCAGCCCGGTCCCCCCGCAGCACGGAGCCCGGCCCGGGCAGGCTAGCGGCTCCTTAGCTCTGCTCCGACCCCCGGACCGCTCCCGCCGGCCCAGGCCGCCGTGTGCCGAGTCCACGCCCTCATTGTTCAGTCCGTCCGAGCCCCGGCGAGACCGCGTCCAAACAAGGCCGGGCGGGAGCGGGGCTGAGCCGGGGCTGAGCCGGGGAGAGCCGGGGGGAGAGCCGGGGAAGGAGCGGGGCTGAGCCGCGTCTAAAACAACCACTTCTTCCTGCAGATCGCGACCACCGACGTGTCGCTTCCTCCAAGAATAAATAAATTAATTTCCCCCCTCACAAAAAAAAAAAAGATGACGGACAAGTTCGCTTACCTCGCTTTCTAGGAAATGTACGAGACGCTGAAATCCCACCAAAAAAAGTGAAACTTCTTGATCCAAATAGTGGGAGAGTTGTAGGCGGTGACGTCACGCTGTGAAATTCCAGCCGTCTGAGTGAGTTGAGAGTTTGCTCGGATTGCTCAGAGGTTTGCCCATGTAAGGCAGCGGGCCAGGGCCGCGGGCCGGCCCAGTCACCTCCGCAAAACACTGTCTGGGAGGACAATTATTATTGTTTTAAAGAACTATTTTAAATGAAAAATTAGAACTATTTACTTAGCAGATCCCCCTATATCATAATTTAATGTCATTATATAAAAAGCAATAATTTCAAATTGTATTGTTAACTTAAATATGACATAACTTACTAAACTTATTTTTTTAATTTAGCAGTTTTTATGTTTTTTTGGTGGGCAGCACGGTGACTTGGTGGTTAGCACTGTTGCCTCACAGCGAGAAGGTTCCTGGTTCCACTCCATGAGTTTACATGTTCTCTCCGTGCCTGCGTGGGTTCCCTCCGGTTACTCCGGCTTCCTCCCACAGTGCAAAAACATGCATAGTAGGTTAATTGATGATTCTAAATTGCCCGTATGTGCTAGTGTGTATATGTGATGGACTGGTGACCTGTCCAGGGTGTAACCCCTGCCTCTCGCCTGAAAATTAGCTGGGATGGGCTCCAGCAGACCCCCGTGACCCTGCAAAGGATAGGAAGGCCTAACCCAATACAAGCTGAAAAGCAGCCCACCTCCAGCTAACATCACTGTCTGGAAGGAATTTTTTTCTTTTTTTAATAACCATTTTAAATGAAACATTTGTACCATTTACTGAGCAGATCCCCCTATATCATAATTTAATGTCATGATATAAAAAGACACAGGTTTTGTCAATAATTTCAAATTGTATTGTTAAATATGACATAACTTATTTAACGTATTTTTTTAAACTTTGCAGTTTTTATGTTTTTTGGTGGGCAGCACGGTGACTTGGTGGTTAGCACTGTTGCCTCACAGCGAGAAGGTTCCTGGTTCCACTCCCTGTGTGGAGTTTGCATGTTCTCTCCGTGCTTGCATGGGTTCCCTCCGGGTACTCCGGCTTCCTCCCACAGTCCAAAAACATGTGTAGTAGGTTAATTGTTGATTCTAAATTGCCCGTAGGTGTGAGTGTGTCTGGTTGTTTGTCTGTATATGTGGCCCTGTGATGGACTGGCGACCTGTCCAGGGTGTAACCCCTGCCTCTCACCTGAAAATAGCTGGGATGGGCTCCAGCAGACCCCCGTGACCCTGCAAAGGATAAAGCGAAAAAGGACAGGAAGGCCTAACCAAATACAAGCTGAAAAGCAGCCCACCTCCAGCTAACATCACTGTCTGGAAGGAAAATGATTTTTTTTTTTAATAACCATTTTAAATGAAACATATACACAAGCTGAAACATTAGAACCATTTACTTAGCAGATCCCCCTACATTATAATTTAATGTCATGATATAAAAAGAAAGAAAGGTTTTGGCAATAATTTCAAATTGTATCGTTAAATATGACATAACTTACTGTACTAAACTTTTATTTAAATTTAGCAGTTTTTATGTTTTTTGGTGGGCAGCACGGTGACTTGGTGGTTAGCACTGTTGCGTCACAGCGAGAAGGTTCCCGGTTCCACTCCCTGTGTAGAGTTTGCATGTTCTCCCCGTGCTTGCGTGGGTTCCCTCTGGCTACTCCGGCTTCCTCCCACAGTCCAAAAACATGTGTAGTAGGTTAATTTATTATTCTAAATTTCCCGTAGGTGTGAGTGTGAGTGTGTCTGGTTGTTTTTCTCTATATGTGGCCCTGTGATGGACTGGTGACCTGTCCAGGGTGTAACCCCTGCCTCTCACCTGTAATGAGCTGGGATTGGCTCCAGCAGAACCCCGTAACTCTGCAAAGGATAAAGCGGGTATAGAAAATTGATAGATGGATATAAAAACTCAGGTTATTGGCAATAATTTCAAATTGTATCGTCAAATAAAATATGTAAACTTTTTTGGAAACTTTGCAGTTTTTATGTTTTTTGGTGGGCTACATGTTGGATTGGTGGTTAGCAATGTTGCCTCACAGCGAGAAGGTTCCTGGTTCGACTCCCTACAGGTAGAGAAAGTGGACGGATGGATGTTTTTTGGTGAATATAAACAAAACATTTTACACAGTGCTAAATAAAAGGGAAGCATCTCAAAGTAGTCTTGGTACAAGCACGAAGTGTAAATTAATGCGTGTAATCTGCACAGATTCAAATTAAAAAACCATGCATTGCATGCTACAGTGCTCCTATATCCTGTTATGCACTGTCTATCTTCTGGAACGGTGAGAAGGAGTATTTGTGGCTTCTTTCTTGACCGTAATTTCAATGTAGCATTTTTCTGGTAAATTTCACTTAAATCTATTTATGTACTTCTTATCATTTATGTACACGTGAGCTTAAAGACCACATGTTAATGAAGCTTTAGTCTGGTGTGGTTCTGTGACCTACCTCTGAGTTTAACTAGTGGAACTGGAACTAAATGTTTAAACCTTAAAAAAAAAACTAAACTTAAAAAAAATGCTAAGGTCACAAAGATGCTGGTCGGTCGCCATCCCAGTTGTCATTGGGTCCAAGGCCTGAAGCCCTTCATTCAGTGAACTGTCTTTTTTTGTTTGCTTGTTTTTTTCATTTTTAGATTCGTTGTAGTCATGTTTTCCGCTTTCTAATCAGGGTGTGCCAGTTTTGCTTTCAATGCAAGTATCAGCACAGTATTAAAGGTTGCATGGTTATTGACACACACTCATTAATTATTTTTTGGACTAAAAGGTTTCTGTGTTAAAGGAAAGATATGATACAATGAGAGTTTGTGTTTGATACCATTTATTTGAGTGTTTAAAGTCACTAATGCAACACAACCCTGTCATTTGGTTTGGTATGGCCTAGTTCTGATAATTTCCCACTCAGTGAACCATTCAGATCTGCAGGGAATGGTGAAATCCCAAATCCTTATCAGAGTAGAATCCTCCAGCCTCCCAATTTTTAACCCTATCCAACTTCAAATCATGGTGCATTTGCTGTATCTCATAAAGTGGGTAGCAGAAAGCTTAAACACCAGTTTTAAAATAGGTACAACCTGTAAAATAAAGGGGTCATAAAGGTCATACAAAGTCATAAAGATGTGATTGAAAGTGTGTTTTTTTTTTTTACATTATATTTGGGGTATTTTGACCTAAGCATGTTACAGATGTCTCATTAAAACTTCAAGAAATTGTGGTAACTTTTAAAATAAAGGTTTATCTTGAAGGGCTACAGTCACCTCCACAATGGTCCAGAAGTTGTGACTTGTTGAGTCTTGTGAGAAGCTTAAAATACTTTAACGAAAGTGTACACTCCTTACCATCTAATATATGCGTTTCCAGGTCTGGCATGTCACAATATCTATCTAGAAAAAACAAAAAAAACATTTTGTGGCAGCTTGGCAATGTAGCAGTTAGCATTGCTTCCTCACAGCTATGAGGTTCTGTTTCTAATCCTCGCAAAAAACGCTTGTATCAGGTTGCCCTGATTGAACCACCTTGGCAGATCTTGGCTCTCCGACTTGTGATTGAGGGCCAGCCAAATCCAGCAGTCCTTGTATCAGATGTCATTTTGGTAACAGCATCTCAAATGAGGATGGATGGAAAGATTATATTAGAATGAGTGTAAGATAAAAAGTATTTGGCTTCAAGAGGTTAGCAAATTCTAAGCTAAGTCATTATAGCTATCTTGTCCAAAATGTTTTCCATTATGGGAGAAGAAGTGTAGGTGGTGGAGGAGTATAAACACATTGATGTTTACCTGGACAACAGACTGGACTGGAGATACGATACCGGTGCTGTTTATAAGAAAAGACAGTATAGACTTTACTTCTTGAGGAAGCCTAGGTTCTTCAGCTATTGCAGCAAGATGTTGTGGAGAAGAAAGTCAAAGAAGTCATTTGTACACAACACAGCTAAACTTTTTTTTTTTTTCAGCTCTAGTGGCCTAGGGGGTAGAGAGAGAGAATGGGGACAAGATGCAGCAAAGGGCTGCTGGCCGGGACTCGAACCTGCGACCGCTGCAGGAGGACCGTAGCCTCAGTACATGGGCTGCTTGCTTTCAACACTGTGCCACCCACCGGCCCAACACAACAGTAATTTTTGATTTCACCACTGATGATACGTTAAACTGATGATATTTTGTGTGGGATCTGCTGAAGGAGCTAGTAGCCATAGCTAAGTTTGATTGACGTACCGTGAATATCTTCCTGTCAGGTTCCCTAGCAACAAGGTGTCTCTGTGCTCTGGATAATGACAATAAAGCTTATTCCCATGTGTAGAATACCAGGATCCTGTTGGACAAAAACTTCAGCTATGTGCATTGACAATGCAGTTGCTTTGGAAGATTTTGGAAGTGCCAACATCTTCTGAACATACTGTGACACCGCATTTTTATGTGTGTGACCATTTCTGTAGTTATGAAACTCAGATTTTCTTCGAAGTCAACATTGCTGCACCGTCGTCTGATATTTCTGAGCTCAGTGGTAAGTGGGCTGGTGTTTGTTATTTTTGGAGGGCATCTCAACACATCAACGCAATCTATTTCCAAACACATTGCAATATTTGGGATTGGATCATTTTTTAACTGTCAGTTGTGACATTTGTATATGAAGGAAGTGATAATATGATTTAAATTTCACCACATGTCCATGTATTTATTTAAATATGCCGAGATAAACCTGGTTTTACCTTTAATAGGACCTTATAGGTCGGATATTTTTGATATTATGAAAGGGAAAACAATCTTATGCACAGTAAGCCAGTAAACAATTCAAATAAAATCAATATTGTCAGGCTAAACACAATTTGTCAGATATTTTTCCTCAGCGATAGAAAATATGAACAAATTTCAACTCAGATTATTGTCCAATAAGTTATAATACAGTACATTTTGTAGTGTGAATTTGAGAAAGTCAAAACTGTTACAATGATTGTGGATTTGGACTTGCTTTCTATATACATTATTATCTACACGTCTCTGGAGATTCCAGTCATGAAATAAAAAGTTTTTGTTAAAAATATTCTACCGAAGACACTTTATCTGAATTACACTCAAACATATTCTGGTTAATTACCACTGAGCCGTCGTTATCCTCACTTCACATGAATATAAAAACATTTCGCCACTCGTCGTATGTCAAAGCTCAAAACGCTCCTGTCAAATGAGGTGAGCAAGACGCTGTCAGATGTAGCAGCAAAGATGTACCTGTGTTTCCCGTGGGCTTCAGTGGACCTCGTTGATCTCTGCCATGCAAACTACACAATTAGTTTGCATGCTTGTGATTGTATGCAAATACAATAACTGCTTTTCATGTCTGCTGCCATCTCATAGCTGTATCACAGTATTGTCATTCATAATATTGATGTGAGTGTCTCCTTTGTTTTATGCCAATACATTCAAGTCTAGTTGGACTTATCTCTTCTAAAAGCTAATCTAATGGGTGAATGTTATAATTAATTTCTCTGAAGTGTAGAAAGAAAATATTTTAAATAATTCCTTTTCCTTGCCAAAAATAAAATGCAATCATTTGGAGCACTATCTTTTCTTGGATAAATTTTACTTTACTGCAACTGATTGCATTGTGCTTCGAGCTGTGAATGTTCTTTTTTTTTAGCTGTGCATGAAGAAAGCATAAATAGCCCTTTGCAGATCGAGCACGCTGATAAGACACCAGCCGATTGGAGCTATTTTAGCATCTTACCCATGCATTCCCTCATTTCCAAGTTCCAGGGCAAACTGCAAAAGGTAATCTCATTTGTAATGTGTGACAGCTTATTTGCAAGTATGTACACTGGCAATTTCTTAATGGGCCCGCTAGTGATACTTCTTCCACTCTAAAAGCTGATGTTTTACAAAGACACCCTGGAACAGTTTAGATGACACACTGCCATTGCCTGTGAACTCAAGTTATCAATCAAGCACCAATTAACATGCTCAGTTAGAAGAAATCAAGGGCTCTTTGATGTTCTGCAGTTAGGGCGTAGAGCTAAGCATGTCATTAACATCATGGCTTTCAATTTTATCCACAACATAAGAAAAGAAAGATGCTTTCAAGCAGGGTCCACCACAACAGTTTAAAAGCTCATTTTCTGCCACATTCAACGTTACTAATTTTAACTACAGCCATTATAGAGAGAAAAAAATTGTAAAAAAAACAAACAAAACAGTCTGATCTGTTAAATTTACTGTTTCAATTGTTCCAGCGTCGGATATCCTGTTTTATTTGCTGGTTGTAACACCATCTTCTCCCCCACACCACTTCCTCTGAAGTAGGTGAACCTCAAACACGGTTCAGAACATAGCAGCTGCAGAGTCGACGTGCACTTCCTTATAAAAGCACAAGTGAAAGGATGCGTTTTCCACCTATGTTTTGAATAAGAAAACAAGAAGTCGGTAATCTTCAAAATGAAACTCTGCCGGCTTCGATAAGGCCAAGTTTTCAGGAATCAAAGGCTTGCGATAAGATCACGCAGGTTACATCTGAGCACGTGAAACTTACAGTTGTAGATAATGTCACTTGGTTTCTGATTATCATCATTATCAGAAGGCAGGAAAGTTGAGGTGATCTGCACAAAAACAACACAAGCCATTTGCAGAGAAAAAAAAAAACAAAAAAACAAGGACAACAAAGAGAAAAATAAAAACAACTAATGTGTGTCTGGGAACTATGTATGCTCTGTTAATTAGAGCTGAGATAGTAGAGTTTTGTCTTCAAGCGCAACATATTACAGGGAGTCATGCTAAATAAGGGAAAACAAAAGTAGGAGACAGGCAGACTCACTACAAAAACAATATCCCAAAGCTACTAATCAAACAACTCCTGATCTAGATCTAGACCTGAGATTACACTAATGAATTCTAATTCCTATGTTTTAGCATGTAAATATGTATTAAAGTGCTAGACTGAGACAATCCCTGCCTGCAGCAAACGTTTTAGCATAAATGATCCACACTTGTGAGCTTTGTGCTACACCTTTGAAGCATTTTTGAAGCAGCAGGATTTTGTCCTTATATCCTGAAATCAGTTTCTTGGGATTTGCCATTTAGCGCAGGTTCTTATTTTTCCAGAGAACATTATCACCTGTCTCACCTCTGAGGAAAAGGCTTTCAAATCGCTCTCTTCCTCAGAAGCAAGGATGTAGTCTGCCTGATATTATCGACCACAAACCTGGGCAACACACAATGCTACCAGTCAGGACTGATTCTGTACAACTTTGTCGGTCAAAAATAAAAAATAAGTACATTAATCAATTTATTAATTAGAGAATATAAACTTTAATACATTTAGCAAAAAGGTGCACAGTATCTTAAGCAGCTACAATTGAAAAGGCTTGACCTTTCTGTTGTGAAGAAGGATTTTCTTCTGCAGTTGGAAGCTGGAGGAATGAACAGGCGCCGTCTCACCACCTGCTGGGATAAGGGGGTGGTCGTTTCTGGAAGTAGAAACCTGTGACAACTTGAGAATTGTTCAGTCTGTTTTGCTTTGTAATAAAAGGGATATCTGCAGATTCCTATCTCACTTTGCTATGTCTGATGAGCAGTCACCACAACAGGATAATGTTAAATACTAAACAAGAGCAGACATACATGTTAGGAGACATCAGCAAAGCGGACCAGCAGTTAAAAGATGAGCAGGTTTTAATTTAATGACGCATTTTTTTATTGGTGAGTCGTTTTTAACATTCTGATTGTAATGGAGACCTAATGGTATTAACTTCTGCTCAATAGTTTACGAATAACAGGGCCATTTAAATTCATGTGTGTATGTTTGGTGTTCTTTACTGAGGTTGTGCAGACATATTTGACAAGGTCAAAGTAGTGGTTTACAGAGTGGGAAATGAATCAGCTCCCTTTCTTTCAATTAACCAGACTTGCTGCTTGTTTCCATGGTAGTTATGAGTACTAGTCCCGTGCATACTCACTGCATACGACTGGTGTTGTAGGCAAGCAGGTAAAAGCCTTCGATGTCAGCAGCAATGGAACCGAGCTGTATTCGGCACAGCCAATTCGCTCTGTGGGTAAGAATGTTCCAGAAACCATTGTGGGTTGGAAAAAGCCTGTATTTGACATTGTTACAGTGAAATAAAATGCTAATTTAGGAAGTAAAACCATAGTTAAACAAGGAAACAGTTCATCATTTTCTTAAAGGGCAACAGCTGAGGGAGCAGACAAGAGGAGCCATGGCCTAGTGGCCGCATTTCTGTTGGTCGTCGGACTGTTCGTGAGGAAAAACCATGTTCTTGCCTGGCTGGGGTTTATGTATCTGCAGCGTCTCACTCTTGTGTAGGTTGGATTGTAGCACAAGCTGTGTGCTACAAACTCATTAATGCAAAATCTTATTGAGGATGTCATATAAAACTACATAAGTGTCACGGTAACCTCAAGTTTTTCCAGCTCAGGGGTAAATATTCATTTCTAACTGCAGTGTGCAACAGGAAATACAAGCTTCCATCATCTGCCATAATAACTGTATATAGGCCATTAAAGGATAACATATAAACAAATATAAACAATGAAAAACATGGAAAGAATTCAGATGATCAGTGTGAAGAGTAAAGGCAGAAAAATGAAAGAAGCTGGACAATCCACTCACATATAAGACAATTTTACATGGGCCAAGCCAGTTAAACAAGTGAAATGCAGACTGATGCACAATTTAATTTCATGCTGGTACTAAAGCAAATCGACCGCTCAGAAAAAATCTGAATAGTCAACAAACAATATAACTGTTGGCTGTTGCTCTACCATTGTTATAGTGTTTTTAATTCTGTGAGACAACTATCCCTCTGCAACAGACAGCAGAAGCCATCGACAGGGCTCTATGGTGGCCTATTAGCCTGGTACATCTGACCCACATCTAGACTGAGGTCGGGTTTGAAAACGGTCCACAGGGCCTCCCCTCCAAGGGGCGGCACCAATAGTTGCTTATCAAACTGCTTTTGCACGCGGTTGGTTAGCGCTACGACCAATCAGAGCAACAAACCAAATGACATTCTCACAATGACAGCAATAAGACAACAGGAGAGCGTGTTATGTCGAAAAGTAAATTAAACTTTTGCATATGATGTAATTAACGTTTGTGTTTGATTGGTAGCTATACGTACCTGCAGAGCAAATTTAAATACACTAGCGGTATGTCCAGATTTCATAGCGAGTGGCCTACTTGAATCTGCCCAAAACAGAAAAGCAGACACAGCTCACAAGACACACGGTAATGCTATTATGTGTTAAATCTGGAACAAAGCAGATGATTTAGTGTGTTGTGACCAAATGTGATGTAGCTGGTGCAGTCACACAAATTTTGACATAGAAGGGAAATCATGTGATGCCTGGCTGTTTATGCCTTGGTCTAAATTTTGGAGCCAGTTGATTATCTACTGCTATTTATCTGATGTATGGGTTTAGTTCTTCTTTTCTCCGTCACTTTGTGAATTATACACCGTATCAGGTTTTCCATATCTTACATGTCTTGCAGGCTTTAAAATATCCCATTTAACATAAATTAATCTTAATGGTGGATAGCACTGTTTTAATTGAAGTTCAAGCTGGGTTTGACCAGTCATATAATCCCACTCGCTCTGTATTTTAAACTGGCAAATAAATGTAAGTATGTCCCTGAAAGTGAAAGTATGAATAAAACTATGTGTCAGGTGACTCAAATTCTTTAAAAAAGTGATCTTATCTTGAAGTTCTGGTTTGTTATGAAGCAGCCAAAGCCCTCAAGTTGTCAGGGTCTACTTTCTGTTCCCAGAGTCAGAACCAAACATCGTGAGGCAACATTCAGTTTTTATGCTTCTCACATGTCAAAAAAACTCCCAGAAATATGTAGGACTGCTGAAAATCTCAATTGGTTTATTCAAGGTTAAAATATTTTTTATTTGCCACTGCTTTTTATTAAAACAATTATTAATTGCCCGCACTGCACTAGAACTTTAATATTTAGCATTTATCTGTCTTATTCTATTTAAGCTTACAGTGTTTAATCTGTATTAGTTGATTTAATTCTATTGTAATGTACTTTTAACTTTTTTTGAAATTTCATTGTATGTTGTATGTTGTACTTTGAACTGTCTTGTACATAAAATGTACCATACAAATACATTTGCCTTGGATAGTATAAATAGTCAGGGGTTAACTGATTTTTTTTTTTTTTAAACAAACTTGTTCTTCAGCCAGAACATTAAAGATGGACTCAAATACATTTTTGAAATGGTCACAAATAAGAGATCATCAGGTTTTAGTGGAAATAAAAGAAATCTGTTGGCACACACAAGAATGTCAGCCACTAGTCCTGACACCGCCTGTCGTTTGATGTGAAACATTGTGTTAACAAAGATTTTGCTACTGAAACTACGTACATTTGAAAAAGGATATCAAACTACATACGTTCACCGGCAGCAATTGATTGACATATGATGTATTCCAGCCAACTTCCTGGGCTTCTTCAGCCCGCTCATTTGCAACAATGGGATTCACAGTACGGGGGAAATGAGGCTTCAAAACCAATCAGAAAAAAATGGGGGGCATCATCACATGACTTCTCCAGTAATCTTACAGTCCATGAATGGAAAACTATATATACTATATCTATATAAAAGTAGGAAAATAACTTCATCAGTGATTCAAGCCTGGTTGTGATGGGCCCAATGATCAACAGATTTAGTGGACTACAGTGGTCTGTCCTGCTTGATTTATCATAGCAAGAGAAATATCAATCAACATCAACCACTGTGACTTTTACTAAGCATGGACAGCAATGAATTTGAAGATATTTTTTATCTGCAAAAAGCTTACCCTCAATCATAATTGATCACATGTGAGATGTGATCGGCTGCCAGCTGTTGAAGTTCTAAGTGGTATTCTACAAAACTAGTTCAATGTACCCAGATATTCTTTGAGGGAACTGGCTGTAGAAATACCAAAGCCACAATCAGATAATTGGAACTTTGACAGTCTTTGTCAGCTGTATTTGTTATCATCAGTTTTCTGCTTTGAGTGTGCGTGCTCACATAAAAGGAATCGAGCATGCGTGTTTTGTCTCAACTTCTGCTAAAAGTAAATTATAATGGACCATCTTCAAAATGAAATTAATTTAGGCGAGAGGGATATAAAGAATCTAAATCCACTACGAATGCTAAGATCAGAAAATCAAGCCATAGAAAAATGCTAGCAGTAATGCAGATCAAGTGAATTCATAAGTTAATTTATTAATTCTGCTTGTCAGATCTCAATGCTGTAAGCGTTCTGAGATATTAAAATCAATTTGACTTATTAAAAAAATAAGCTCAAGATTTTACATTAACTCTGACTATATCGTATTCTGAATAGCAATAGACGCATCATAAGTCACGTTTCCATTACACTTTTTCACAAAATATACCTCTGCACAAGAGTAGCTCTCTCTCCGTAATGCTCAATATGTTATCCTGTGAGAGTTTTCTTCAAAACAACGATACAAATAATCTCTTTGACAAATTATTGCGATTGCTGCTACCGCTGTTGAGAAAATAGATAACAGAGGATAAAGGCAGTGTATGGCCATTCAAATGATTATCCATACATTCTTTCATTTTCCTCCGCTTAGCCGAGGTCAGGGCACAGGGGCAGCACCCTAAGGAGGGTAATCCTGACTTCCCTCTCCCCTGCCACTTTGTCCAGCTCATCTGGGGGGATCCCAAGGCACTCCCAGGCCAGCCAAAAGACAGTCCCTCCAGCGTGTCCTGGGTCTTCCCCAGGGTCTCCTCTTAGTGGGACATGCCCAGGGTGGCTCTCATCCACGCCTGGTGCTTTGCCAGCCAGGAGCTTCTTAACCACTTGGTGACCTCAGCACCAGAGATAGGAAAGCCCACCTCCAAATTCAAAGGCTCTGCTTCCTCATAGCAAGGTGTGTTGGTGGGATTGAAGGTGTGTCTTCAAAGTACCCCCCGGCAGAACAAGGGATTCCCAAGCAGGGGCAAACCACACCCAAGGACTCCCCCCAAAAATTCTGGATGAAATTCTGGACTGCTGAAGCACAGACAAGAGTTAGTATCCACCCCGTAGAGTTACACTCTTGTTCCCCCGTGTGAATCCAAATGTATGGGCACCGAGCCAGGAAGACAATAAGTATGCCCAGCTCTGTGCAGTACCTCCCTCCTTTGGCAACTCCAGAGTAGAACAGAGTCCAACAAATTTCAAGGAGACTGGTTCTGGAGCCTGAACTATGTATCGAGGTGAGTCCAACTATATCTAGCGGGAAGGCTGAAGGCCAGGCCACTAGGCACTCACCATCGAGCTGAAAAAAACATCTTGTGTCATGGTTTTGGTTTTTGTTTTAGTTCCTGTTTTATTTTGAAAGTCTGGGTCCTTGTGTTTAGTTATAGCTTGACTTCCCTTATTCCTACCTGCCCTGATTGTTTGCACCTGTCTCGTCAGTATTGTGAGTATTTCTTGTCTTGTTTCTCCCTTCCTCCCAGCTGGTCGTACTGTTTTTAAAAACAATTAATAACCAATCAAAAGTGTGTGTGTGTGTGTGTGTGTGTGTGTGTGTGTGTGTGTGTGTGTGTGTGTGTGTACGTGTGTACATACATGGGTATCTTTTTTATGTCCTCTATTAAATTAATTTCTATCAGTATTATTATTAGTGAGTAGTAATATAAATCTGTATACATATTTGCATAAATGAGCATGCATTCATGAGTATGTATGTATGTTTAAGTATGTGTGTTCCTTAGGTATATTTACTTCCATCTGTACAAGTCTATGAGAATACTTACCCATATGTAAACATATATATGTACAACCCCCCACCACACAATAATTCACCATACATTCACTTACATCCCAACACATCGCACAGTCACCATACTGCACACACTGCACCCATCACTGTCTTGGCTTTTTCTCTGTCCTGTCCTTTTCATGTTTCATATTGGTGGCCTCTCAGAATCAACACACATCTCTGCACAAAATACTATCATCTACTGCAAGATTAAAAATGCAATTATTGTCACACTGTGCCCTGAAGGGGGACCCCTGAAGGCTCATGGTGTGGTGGGTGAGTTCTCACCCCTCTGGCACTGCCCCTCATCAGCTTCAATATTCCACACCTGCTCAGCCTCAGCTGCAGCTCATCACTGCTCGTCAGCCAGCCAGCATTGAAGCTGCACTGTTTCCCTCATTCTGTGCCAGGTTGTCTTCCCAGCATGCACTACTGGCCAGCACTCATTCTCAGCTTGACGTCTTGGTTTCGAGGTTTCGAGGTTCACTCATTAAAGACCTTTCTACTGTCGTTGTTGTTGTTGTCCTGCACTTGGGTCCTAAAGATCCATCTGTGACATTTATATTGGCAAAAAGGTTTTTGCCAATTAAATAACTAACTCTGGAGATATGTGTGTGTGTGTGTGTGTGTGTGTGTGTGTGTGTGTGTGTATATATATATATATATATATATAATCAAATTCCTAATATCACATCTACTCTGGACCAGTTAGTTTTCCACCATATATCACCTTGATCACCTAGCCAGGTTGAAATGAGCGGTGCTAGCTCACTTATCTTCATTACACACCTCTTTGGCCAACGTTCTTCGGTAGCCGAGTTTATGAATTTTCAAAATGCAATAAGAAACATATTAGTCTATGAAAAATGTCCTCCCCACCTCAATAATTAGAGATGACCACAGATTCAGTGAGAAGCAGTTAGTTCCTGTAGATGTTCACCCTAAATGCATCCATTCAGAATTTTGTTTTATACAGTATTTTTGTAGAGGTTACAAAATTGATTTTCATTATATCCTCAGTGAAAAGAGTGGCTCAGTTTCTGTACTTTCACTTCTTGGAAAGAAACTTGCTAATAATAGTGACTAAACATCCCTGCTCTTCGGATAAACATTACAGTTAGGTGAAGCTAGAGATTTTTGCTTTGAACCATAAACTGTTTATGCAACAAACGTCAGCGCAGAGATGTTTTCCAGGTTTGTTTTATGACTTACTATTATGTATCCTAGAGTTTGGTACTTTGCCACTGGTCTTGGTAATTCTCAGAACCAGAATTTACCATATTTGTACAAGAAGATCGAGACAGAGAGTGACATTGGAATCCTTATTGGGCAAAGATACATATCTTTGAGATCTAATATATATTCAGTACAATACAAATACATATACATATTATATATATATATATATATATATATATATATATATATATATATATATATATATATATGTATATATGCATATATATATATATATATATATATATATATATATATATATATATATATATATATATATATATGTATGTATACTGTATACATATATAAATTATCACTGGACTAGAATGGCTGGCGACAAGACATGTATGCTTTTTTTTTATGTGATATATTTTTCAGTTCAAGGTTTTTGAAGCCAGAAATATTTTGTAGTTTTTGCATTCAATACATACTAGAATTGCATACAAGCTAAGAAGACATGTAACACACAATACCTGTATTGTGGTTAAATCCCCTATATACAAAAAAAAACCCTGATATAATCATGTATGCAAAGAAAAATTTGCTTCGTGTGGAGCTATCCAAATGTTATAACTTTTATGTCCGTGTCCAAAATTTGCTTTCAGTAACTTTGAAAAGTGGAGGCTGATCGACAAATTGAGCTTTTCTTTTGGCTGATATCAGCTCTTACTTAATCACCACATCACACATCCTAAAATACTTCCACGGATAGGAAATAAAAAAGCATCTGTATGGCAGAGAGCCAGACTACACTCCAGGGACTGAAGATCATATTCACATTAGTTTGTAACGTGTGATTTCTCTGAATAAAATCAATCCTAGAACGGTGACATGTGGCCGGCATCACTCTCAAAAACATGTTGATTCTATAAATGCCAGCTAATGCAAAGCTCCACATTTGGCTCTTGTGACCTTTTATTAGAGCTGATAGCAGCAGCCATGGTTACCAGAGAACTCCACGTTGGTACAACAAAGGCTGGTAGCATAGCTGTGATAGCAGCTAAGTGAAAATGACAAGTATTATCCATTACAGATGTGATAATTGTCTGCAGCCAACTGGATGAGAAACACATACAGATGACTAGAAAATGCTCTGAGGAAACATAGTGCAGTTTATGAAGAAAGTATTGTTTAAAATCCCAAAATGTTAAATATCTTTTGATTGATCATTAATAAACGTATAGAGAAAGTTTCCACTGTGCTGCCTTTCAAAGAAATGTTTTTCTTGGAAGGAAAAGTAGGCGTTAAATCTATGATTTCCAAAAGACTTTGTGTTTCAATAATTATTGTGAGGTGAAGTGTAGGGTGCAGCAATGCTGGGAAGGTTAATCAAACGTTTTCTTTTTTTCTAAGGGGAAAACAAAGCTGCAAAGACAATATATTCTAGTTCGTCCGGTTTAAAACAAACAAGTGGGAAAAAGAAATTCACTTGGTGAAATCAAATCGTGTTTACATCTGCAAGTTTTCACACAAACGATGATGAAGTCTCTCGTTAATTTGACGCAGGCCAAAATTATGTCAAATGACAGCATAATCCACCATCATTATCAACATCAAAACGTGTTTGATGCTGTTTGACCCAGGGCTTACGGCAGCGCAGCTTCTGTAAAGGGATGATATGGATTACACTTTTCAAACCGACCTTGGCCCCATCTCATTTTTTATGCCTGCCAGTCAAACGCAGCGATGACCGTGTGCGTCGCATTGCTGCCAAGCAAAACCCAAATATCCCTTCTGATGATTAAGGTCAATCATACACTGCTCCACACAAGTCATCCTCATATAAGCCTCCGAGAGCAGGGGGAAGGGGGGCAGACTGACCGCTTAGACTCCAGTTAGGCTTTACTTCTTAATTGTTCTGCCTCTTTGGCGCTGCCCAGGTTCTTTCTGCCTCCCTGCTGCTGAAAGGGACGGGAATAGGGCAACATAGGAACCAAAGTTTTCCTCTGAGGCAGCGTGACCTGTTGTTGACTTTCATTTGTGTGTCATTAAGAGGTTTAAGCTTCTTCATGAGTTTATCCCTGGATCACAGGGATCTGCGAGGCTCACCGGTCATTTGCTGTCAGTATCCCAAGAGCTCAGATTGTTAGGGCTGCTTTACTCTGAATATGATGGAAATGTGTTGGACTAATTTGGCTTTAGTGGGATTCACTAAATATTAGTACACTCATCCAATGGATTATCCCATAGCTGCGATGAACACACTGTCCGTGGTAAGATCCGTCAGACATCTATACGCGTCTCAAATTTCCTGTCATTTTTAGCTCTTCTCATGAAAACGTGCTTTCTGGTGCATTCACAAGTGTTTTTCTATCACGATAAGGCCGCGTGCTGCCGTAGATAGAAGCTTTGGGAGTTCATTCCCAGTGAGACGAGCTTATCTGCACAGACAGCATGTGTATTCATTTAATCTGACTCCAACATCAGGTGTTAAGTACAATTACACACTGATGCACATGCAATCAGCAAAACAGTTTTTTTTAATTATTATTACGAACACCACAGATTCACATGAGCACGTGTAAAAAGCACTGGTGTTGTTTTGTTTTTACTATAAAATACTAAACCTGATGGCATTGTGATGCTCTGCAGCCACTTAAATTGCATAATAATGCAACAAGATTACAGAAATGATCATTCAACTGTAATATTAGCTTTACCCCCACCCCTATCAGATATTCTTTTACTACAGTCAGGATTTTCCTCCCTAATTTTCTCTCCAGCAGCAACATTGCTGACCTTCCTATTGGCTGGGACATGATGAAGTGACAGCTGGTGTGATGTAATATCACCCCCTCCACCGCACAAGTTATAAAGAGCAATATCTAGTTCCATGGATTGAGATCAGCTTAGGTAGATTAATGCTTGAGGACACTGAAATGTTTGTTGTATAAAAGCTCTGTTTATAAAACAATGTGTTATTGCCGTGTATGAAAAAGTCGGATGTGGCAGATGGCCTGAGCTCCGAGAGTTCCTCCAGGTTAAAGGCACTGCTAGTCTGTGGTTTGCGCTCCTGTGGCTTAATGGGATTTTAGACTCTACATTGAAATGAGTTCTGTATAGAAAAACTGGGATTATTTTACAGACTGTTTAATCTCTCTCTCTTTTTTTTTTTTTTTTTTTTTTTTCAAAACTGAGCTTCTCCCATGGTTTTAGCATTCGTGGAAAAAGTGGAATAGCTGTGAGTGCTACAGTCAATGAACGCTAGAGTGCAGGCGGCCTATCAGCTCAGAGAGCCAGAGAGAGATGCCCCGTGAGACTGTTTCTCTAACGTGAAGCGTGCTCAGTCGATTTGACTTACTTCAGCCCGGCCGCTGTGCCCGCCTTTCCAAAAGCATCCTGCTCAACAAGGACAGACAAGTGGCGTCACCCAGAGCTGCTCCGCCACCGCCAGTCACTGATCTAGTGCCCTGTTTCACTGAGGAACAGCTTCATCCCTCCAAGCTCTACGCTGCCACTCAGTTGGAGAAGCTCGGGCACCGGTCTGCCTCTGCATCTCGGATCATCAAGCTACTTACAGACAGATAAAAGTCTTTCTGGAGGTCGCAGCAGTTCCTGCACTGGACTTTGAGCTGAAGATTCAGCACTTGCACCTGAGCCCCAGCAGATCCCATCATGCCTCACTCGTTCCAGCACAAAAAAGGTAAGACTTCTCTATTATGTTTTTCTGCATTAGTTAAAGGTACACCTAGCAAAATCCATGCCCTGATGGAGGATGCATACATGTGGAGTGCAGGAAAAAGCCTTTAGTAAACAAAAGTGCATTTTAAATTTCTGACACATGCAACTTTGAAATACCGTGCCAGTGTTTGTCCTATGTCAAGGCACAAGGCCTTGTAAATGTAACTATTTTACATCATTTTACATCAATTTTGCATCACAAATGCAATTTTATTTTGTTATGCTATTATAAATGTCATCCTTTTGTCTTAGATTTTAGGATATCTGTGAAATATCACATACAAACCTATTTCTTATAACCGTTTTCCTATAAAGCAGGAACATCACAGCTCATAAAGATGGCTGACTGCCAAACATTTCATGCAAAGGCCAGAAACACAGGCTCGCTCACACCTGCATTGATAAATCGATGTATTTCCATACAACTTCAGTGTTGTCAGCTAATCTAGATTTGATCAACACACCACTGAATCACTTGTTCAGAATGAACAAGCATGCAAAATAAGAGTAAAGGACAAACAGTAGGCACATTTATGATAAAGAAAAACCGTTATCTGATAAGCAAATAGCAGGACTGAAACCTCCAAATAATATCCTCATACGTTTTTATCTTCTGTATGTAAAAACATGTAAAAAAGACTGTAAAGACGAGCCAGGACGTGATAGGAGCAATTTGAGAGAACTTTCTGATTCACTTTTGATTTTGCGGCAGCTTTAGATGACAAGAATTTTATCTCATGCTCACAAAGGACACCACAAACAACGGTGAGTGCTTTAGATAAAAGTCCTTTTACAATCAGAAGCCAGAAGCTTTTTCATTTTTTTATGTTATAATTTACAACCAGCAGCTCATTAATTCACCCTCTGGTTCAGGCTTTGGATAGAAATCTTTTGTCGACTGTTTTTCTGCTAAATTCAGAGGTTCAGATGAAAGATTGCTTGTGGGTTTTTTGTTGTTTTTTTTTTTTGCAAGCAGAACACAATATTTTTCAAGTTGGTATCACAAGTGATTGTCTGCACAACGTAGCACAGATAATAGCGATACGAAGGTGTAGGAGCTGGCTTGGTCTGAACTTTCCCCCTGTCATTTCCTGGGCTGCAGAGATGCTTTTAATGAAAGCACTGAGGGATGTGGCCACTGTTAGTGAGACTGCTGTACAATTAAAATGCATTTCCCAGCACAAAACTGCAGGTTAATGAGGCCTGATGGTTCTTCAAGTTAATTTGTTTCTAGCAACTACAGACTAAGGGAGGTTTTCTGGATAGAGTAAAAAAAAGAGAAAGCTTAATGTTTGTGTATGGGCCTATGTAATAAATGAAATAAGGGTTTAGGCATCGATGAGAGAGAAGATTAAACCGAAATAGATGCATTTTAGGTAAATCTGGGATAAAACCAAAAAAAAATAGGAAGAAGGTTATGATCTGGGTTTGCAAATCAATGTGGAGTTAATACATTATGCAGATATTTTCCTTGATATATTATTTAAATAAGCTGTAATGTTCTTCTCTTGAATACATGGGAGCACACAGAGGTTGAGGTTGTTGTTGCTGGTTTTTTTACATTTTGTTTTCATTCTATTTTTTTTTTTTTTTTTTTTATACTTCTGGGGCATGTTTAGATTGCTTTCATCGTAACCAGTCTCATGTTTCCCTGTTGTATTTAAATCCATTTACTGCTTTGGCTGGAGGACACCACCAAAGAGCTGACATGAAAATGCACCTATGCACCAGTGGAGCTTGGGAACGTTTGATGCACAGGAATCTTGATGGGAATATAAAGGGCTGAACCACATTTCTCTTCAAGAGTTTCTATATTTTGCATGCTTGAAAATAGCCTATGGATCTGACCCCTCGCGTCGGAACGTGAGGTGTGTTTGGTAATAATTTCACCAGGATTACATCCATATTTGAGGTTTTTTTTTCCCTATACGGAAGCACCCGAGACAGAGTGCTGAACCGGTGGATGTGCAGAGTGGCCTGGAGCTAGGTGTGTGTAGTTCCTGTTTAACCAGTATCAGCAGATGGCATTAGATTCAGGAAGCTACTTTCACCTGACAGAAAATGCAGTGCAACATGGTAGAATTAGATATAGTCGAGATCAAAACTGGGGCACAGTAGAAACAGAGCACGAGGCGAAGAGAGAGGGAAAGTAGCAAGTGAAGCGCTGCAGCCGTTAACTGGAGGGGAATCACATGCAACCCCAGAACCGCTCCGACGACTTGGTCTGCGTGGAGTGCAAACTCCCCACAAGTCTGATATTATTAGCAGCCACGACAGAAGTCCCCCACAGTTTCAGATGGTAAACATTGTCATTATGCAGTCTGACGGACATAACAATGCATTTAAACTGGTTTCGCAGCTACATGTTGACCGTTTGCATCACAGCAAAATTGCTGGAGGTGGAAATTTCCACAGCTTCTGTGAAAACACATGAGAACTGTTACCTCCGTTGCCTAAACAGTGCAAATGGTGATATAGAAATGATGTTACACATTCAGACAGCTTACCTTTAACACAAAGAATTTTTTGAATCTGAGAAACAAAAATCTTTCCATGGGATTTTCTAATAAAGTATGTTAGTATTTTCTTTCTTTGACAATGATTCAACTCTATCCAGGCAGTGTAAATAGAAAAACCCAACAAACTTAAAAAGCTCTCCTTGGCTAATTATTTCAACTATTTAAGGGAAGAGTCTCAGCGGGACATTCCTCTTTGCACTGAGGGCACATTTGTAAATAGGACTATGGATGTGGCTAAGTTCAAAGACAAAAACAAAGTTGCTTTCATGCAAGATTTCCTCTGTCTGCACCACACTATCAAGATCGACTGCTTGACTTTGGCTGGTAGATGTTTTGACAGAAATGCAAAAAAAGGGAGGTCGCTTCAAGCAGAAGCTTCTCATTGGATGACTGTCGAAGGTGGTGCGAAGAAATGAGAGCCACTAGTCTTCTGTTTGAATCTGTAAACACGAGGACGCCGCGGTTAAAAGACACCAAACACAACCCACGTGTAGGCACATTAACAACGCTTTGAACCTCGTCTGTGCGGAAGTTGTCCCAAATATAACAACGCCTCCTCGTACGTGCTTGGAGCTCCCGCTTTTCCAGGCCTGGAGCATTAGAGAGGAAAAAAAGAGGGCAGAGAGAACACCAGGGTTGTGAAGATTTTGCAGAGATAGCAATGCCTGCTGCATGCTTTCATTCTTCTCCTGCGATGGTTTTGTGGTCGTAACTGACCCGTCGTCCTGCAGATGGCATACTGGCGAGGGACAGCTTGTGGAATCCGTGGAAAATTCCACCGCGCCGGACTCCACAGGCGGCATTCCTGGCCTTGAGAAAGACCTGGACCTACATGCTCTGACCTAACTCAGCTGCTGCGGCTATCCACTGTAGCATCTCTGCTCTGACTGCAACCTGCGCATGTGGCTCGCACAAGCACCCCGCTGAACTCTACATCATCCACACAAGTGCGCTCCAGAAACTGACTCCACAGTCATTTTTGTGTGTGTTTTTGAAGTACCTGATGAAGCAGAATGAAACCACCTTTAACAAAGCTTACACATTTCCAGAGAGCCTTGTTAATGATCAACAGAGCTGCTAAAATTCACGTACAGCTTATGAATACATAGTTTAAGGAATAGGCCCTGAAACTGTGTGAATGAAGTGTCAAAATGAGCATCTGTAGTCACGAAAACCCTCTCAGACAAGTGTGAACCTCAGCGAGCTCTTTACCGCTATCGTTCGGAGCTGCTGGTAATCTTTGTGTGCGTGTTTAACCTTCTCAAGTGGGATGAAAGACCCCGTTCAACCCGGAGCGTGTACGAGTGCAGAGACACAGCAGCTTTGCCGCGAAAAGACACGATTTTGTGTCAGATTATGACTTGTTGGTCTGTAAATTAAAAACCCAAGAGGCGCGCTCCCAAAGAAAGTACCCTCCTGTGCAGAAAATCTTTTGAAGTGTGTGTGTCCCCCCACTGCATTTATTAAACCCACCTCGTGTTCTTTAACAGTCATTATAAATGATGCATGTTGTTAGTTTAGATGATCAAGGAACATTAACAAATGCAAAAGACAAAATGTGGAAATAAATCATTTTATTCAGATGCTCCAGCTGCTGCAGAAATAACACCTGCAGTGGTGATGGTACTTGACAAAGAGAAACACAAGTGTGGACAAATGCAGCAAGAAGAGAAAAAAAAAGAAAGAAAAAAGGCTTCTGGGATGCGTGGAGTTAAAAAAGTGAAACTTAACAATATAAAAAGAAATTCTTTTAAAGAAAGGAACTAAAAAGACCTCTGTAGCTAACAGCATTATCTGTTTGGTGTTACAGCGTGGTTGCATCATGCCTCTCAGAACAAAAAACTCCACACTCACATCTTTGCTGACAATGAACACTGAAGTTGGCAGAAATTTGCTGTGAAACGAGACAAAAGTGTGCAGTTTCTGAAGAAGAAAAAAAAAGAAAAAGTGAGGCAACCTCCGGGCCTCGGGCTTTTGTCAGTGGGCATTTCTATTCAATGACCTATCATGCACCAAGTATAGGCAGTGACACGGCTAAGAGGTGCTTCACAGTGTGTCACAAGTGTACTAGATACTCTTTTTTTTTTAACGTGCAGCTGTTAGCAGCCAGCGAGACTGGAATCATCGCTCCAACCTGCTTTGGCTGCGATTGTTTCTGGATGGCGTGCCGCTCTGACAAAGAGAGCAAGACCCTCTTGTCATGACCGCTTGTTTGATTATGCACCCTGAATGGAGATCACGGGATTAGCCGATACACTGCTCATAGTGTGATAATGTTCCCCCCAGTCGGTTTAGACGGGGGGAATATTGATCAGCTGCTCGGCACTCTTTCCCTGCCCTCTGTAAGTGGGTCATTTATTTTTGCAAGAAATTGGTTGAGTAAAAGTTTGCCAAGGATTTGCAGTAATTATCTCACCCTCTATAGCTGGGCACAGCATGAGGCCTTGGTAAATTACACTTCTCTCTCCTAACTCCTGGATGCTTTATGGCCGTGCATTATGCATAACTGGAGCTGGAGCGTCTTAAACATCCCCCAAGTGGATTGAAATAAAGTTGACGCTGCTCTTTGTTTGGAGCTCAACACAGTCTTTATTTGGCAGTGCTGAATCGGAGATTGCTGTAAAAGCGTACGTCTTAATTATTATAGAGACTCCTTTTATTTTTTTTCTCCCCCCCTTCCCAATGGTTTGTGAACACCTGAAGTGTTTTTTTAGTGGGATGCTGGATCTAGAGGGGGGGGATACTTGGGGAATCCACAGGGAAATGTCACTTGCATTAAGCCAGATCTTGTTGCAATACAACGGGTGAGAAACAGAAAGAAAAGAGGAAAAAGAAACACAGTCCGTTGTTCACAAAATGATGAAGGAGCCAGACAGTTCAAATGCCACAGACGTCAGGTAATCATTAGTGTGCAATGATGATGGGATTCAGATGTTGAAAACTTACTAAAGCTACTTTCCTTTTAAAAAAACGTGACTCATAAAATTAGAAAATCATCACTCTGGTATTTAAATTCTTACGGGAAAGAATCGGATTATCAGAATTTTCTAAGACATTCCCCACACACAGGGACAAATGCACTTGATTATTTTGTTTCTCTGTAAAAGTTTTGAAAATAAAACGCTCTATCACATCAGGCTGGATGTGCAGGTTATTAACAGCTCAAACACTGATTACAAAACAGAGTTTCAGACACTATTTTTCTTCTCTTTTTACAGCTACACATGTTTGTGCTTCAGATTTTAATACTGAACTGAAACTGTGCACCTACTCAACAAATACTAAACCAAACGCAAACATTTTGGGAGGAAATGGTTCTTTCTAATGTTAAACTGCGAGAGATTACAGCTCTGTTTTGGATTGAGAGTTTCAAAGCTCGGCCGACGCTTCCACCGCCAAACACAGTCGTACGAATCTCACACACAACTCTCTTGTTCTATGTTCTCCAGCCCAGCAGATTCTCCTGCTGTGCCAAGGAGCGAACGGGATGAGAAAAGACGGGGTACCTGTGGTTTGGAATCACCCCAAACAAGGTTTCCAGGGTGAGTCACTGATGGAAAATGCATGCCCACATCTCAAGAAATAAAAATAACTTGTTGTCATTTGCATCTTATGAAACAAGAATAAAAAGCCTCTGATTAGCGGGTTAACAATGTAAAAAAAAAAAAAAATCCCACCAGTTCTCTCCTCCATGCAGGAATGAAACAAACCTACACAGTTCAGCTTTAATATCATGCAAGCTCCTGGCTGGTGAGAGTTTCAGACTTGTAGAGAACCAATACAACACCACAAGGCTCAGATGAGTGTTTTTAATCACTTATTTCTCAATTCTGAGAAATGATGTAACATGGAGCATGCACACCTTAAATTAAATGGTAGATGAGGGGAAAATACAGCAACACACTCAGTTAATTTTACAGAAACATTTCACTTTGTATTTTTAAACGTATTCATCCATTTACATTGACAATTCCCTAAGACTCCTCATGCTTAAACTGTATCTGTGTAAACCCAAATTAAAAGATTTTTCCTGGGAAAGCACACTAAGCCAAAAAAAAAGGAGGCAGAAATCAACTCAAACTGAGAAACTAAGCAGACCTGACCTTGGCATTAAATGTTACAATGTTTAGGCTGCAAACGGTCTCGCGGCATTTTAAATATGAACTGATTTACAACTCACACAGGCTCACTTATTCAGCCCTATGTTATACAGCTGTAATGCAACAAGTCTTATAAACAATACTAAGCTCCATATAATTCAAATGACAACTGCAGATGTCCAACAATCAACCTAAACCTATCCCTCTCTAACAGCTGTAACACATCTGTAAAATAAAAACCCCGCTGCACGCGCAGATGAGAATCTCATTTAAAGCAAAGATCAACAAACCGAGTGCCAGTTATAACTGTGCGCTGTAATAAAACAGTCCCATGCAAACGCTGCACTGACTTCTGACAGGCTCGTGAGTGATAAATAAATCACATATTTTCTTTTTCCAAAGCCAAGAAAACAAACAAACAACAAAAAACAAACACAAAAAAAATCACCCGATGGCAAATTCGTAGCATTGTCCGTCTATGAAAGTGGCATACCTGCAGGGAAATGTGGCTACAGAGTGATAAGTCTGTCACATCGACCTGTCCGCACGGACCTGACTCGGATGCGGGTCTTTGTGCAGTTCATGAACGGTCTGTGTGTTAAGTGTGACGGGACGTAACGACACGATACATTTCCTAAGTCACGGAATATAAATTAGTTCTGAGAATTTCGGGGGCCGGGTCTGAGGAGCCGGTGACGTCGACAGCTCGACGTCCTGTGACTGCGGACGATACCAACAGCGGGGGGATTCCGAGGCTCGCCGAGCACAAAACTATGCAATTCTTGACTATTTCAACCACTTTTACGGTCATTTAAGCGATTAATATTTATTGTGACTACTGTGAAAAAATATTAGCGTAATATTTCCTAAAACAGCCGCTTTTAAGAGCGGTTGTGGTCGTCACTTGTGACCAGAGCGTCTCTCCCCTGCTCCGGGAGAGTGGTACGGTCTCGGGCTCAAATTCCGAGAATTGTGCTCGTCTGATTCTTAGAACTGGGGTTCTTAGAAGTGGTGATGCAAGAAGTTTCTAGGAAAGCGCTACCAGGTGATTTTTTTTTTTAATTCAATTTTTTACTCTTATTTCGCGCCAAGTTGTTATCTACTATGTGTTGTTGATGTTTTTAGACATGTTTTCTCCGTGTTGTGCTGGTGTAAACGCCGGGGCTGTGCGGGCTTGGAGCGGGGCTGACAGCCGGAGCGGAGCGGCGCTCCCCCGGCTCTGCGCGGCCGCGCTGGCCGGGCTGAGGGGCGCGGGGGCCGGCGTGGGGGCGGCGGCCGCCCCGCTCTGCCGGAGCGGACACATGCCGCTGTAAACCCGACTAAAAAGCTCGGCTCGGGGGGGCTGCCGAGACCAGAAACGGGGGCTTTTAAAGCCTCTCCGAGCGCGGGTCGGGCTGTCAGCTCGGCGGCTCAGGTGTTAGGGAGAAGCCGCTGTCAGCATGGCATCCTCCGGAGCGGAGCCCCGGCACCGGGACACCGGCGGAAACACGCCGCCGAGGGGCGTGTGTGTGCGGGCGTGTGTGTGCAGGGGTGCGGGTGTGTGTGTGTGTGTTTCCACGGTTCAGGCTGCAGGTTGTCTCTTAATTTTCCGCTGCAACAGTCGAGAAAAAAGTATCAGCGCAACTCTCTCACAGACCAGTTTCGATGAGGTGTTTGTTGATGGAAAAAGGTGGAAAACTGTTTATAATCAGGGCGCAGGAAAAGAAACACACTAAATGTTATGATTTATAAACTTGAGTAAATTGTGAATTGTCATTTTAAACGTGGGCTCCAGGACGACCCTAGTTAAAAGGCTGTGAATGAAAGACTCTTTAAAAGTGAAGTAAAAATATTAACCAGGGCGGCTCTTATTTATCACCGGTCCGTTTCAGGTGTCCCGGGTCTATTTACGGACGGGTCCAGTTGCAGAGCCGTCATAAATCCGTCTGGGGGTTTTTAACGCCACTTCTGCCTCTGGTTAATTCACTATTAGTTTTTACATAAAGCAGATTGAGGCAGAAATGCATGTGCAGGAAAAAGCGAGCAGCCGCGCTGGACTCCAGCAAACTGTTACTCAGAAACTTGTCACCTGCCCGGGTTGTTGGGGAGATTTCTGTCAGGGCAATGACATCTTGCGGTTGAAGTGAAAATGAGGGTTTTAGGTGTCTGCGCTAAAGACGGGGGGGAAGTTATCAAGCAGCTGCTGGCGGAAATGATTCCCCCTCATTCTGAGAGCTGAGAGGAGCCGAGGTCGCGGTGCAGGAGACACCAAACTTTCCTCTGCTGCAGAACCATCGCAGAAATGAACGGGCTGTGTGCTTTTGTTTGGTGGTGTTTTCTTTGTTTTTATTCATGCAATCTCTTAATCATCACTTAAGAAATGCTGTTATTTAAAAAAAAAAAAAAAAATCGATTCTAAACTATAGAGTTCTGCATTTAAGAAGTTATTACATATTTATATGCAGAAGAAACTGTCAGTTCGTATTAGAAGTGCTGTGTTGTTGTTTTTTTTATTCTTATAAATAATGTAATATTAACCTCATTTGTTGCATGAAGCTGTCAACCACTCTCAGAAAGACAAAGTAAGAGGGAGAAAATTGATTCTGAATGGAGAAATTTAAATGTCTAGAGGTTGTTTGTTTAATAAATGGCGCCGCCTTCTGGCGAACTGTCTTCTTTCTCTCTCTCTTTTTTTTCTTTCTCCAAATCACCTCCTTGGTGGAATTTACTTTACTTCAGTGCATTTAATTTATCCGAGATCTGCACCGTGCTGTTAAAACTAGCAGATGATTGTTGTTGCACACAGAAATGATTGTTGTGTTTCTAGTAAAAAGGAAAACTAATCTGAGGGGTTTGTGTTTTCCGTTTGCAGAACTTGACAAAATGGCTTGCGCAGCAGACAGCTGCATACAATTCACGCGCCATGCCAGTGATGTTCTGCTCAACCTGAATCGGCTGCGCAGCAGAGACATCCTCACAGACGTGACCATCCTGGTTAACAGGCAGCAGTTTCGTGCACACAAGACTGTTCTCATGGCTTGCAGGTGTGACACGTTCTCCAAGTTCACAGCTGTTTCTTTTCTGCTTTTTTGAAGATGTGTAGACTGATCTTTGTATGCTCATGTGTCTGTTTTTATGTTTTTTCCTGGTTGCAGTGGGCTCTTCTACACCATCTTTACTGACTCCCACAAGTGCAACCTTAATGCCATCAGTCTGGACCCAAAGGTGGACCCAGAAGGCTTTGCCATCCTGCTGGAGTTTATGTACACCTCCCGACTCACACTAAAGGAAAGCCTGATCATGGCTATCATGAATACAGCCATCTACTTGCAGATGGACCATGTTGTGGACACCTGCCAGAGATTCATCAAATCTAGGTTGGTAGAACTCTCCGTCAGACCTCAGTACAGATCTGTGATTATCCGTGCGTTTCTAACGCTCTCCTTCCCTCCGCAGTGATCCAGCAGCTAAGCTACCAAGAGATGAATTCCTGATCAGTCCCTTGGTTTTACCTCAGGATGTTCACGCGTACCGGCCCCACGATGTTGTTGACAGTTTGCACGGCCGCTTAGCTCCGTTCAGGGACGGAAGGCCCTACGGCACAAACTTGTTCGGCGGGGTCAGTACCCCCGGTAACTACCACCTCTACGGGCAGTTTCCCATGCCAGGATTCCCCTTCCCTCTCTGCAAGCTGACCGACACCAAAAACGCTTTTGCTGACTTCTCAAAGAGCGGCATCCACCACAAGAACTGTTCCCCCCACGACAGCAACATCAGGGCCGAGTACAGCCGGGCGTTCGGCAGCAGCTCCTCCAGCATCATCCACTCCACCACTTACGCTTCCAGGGAAGTAGGGAGAGACGACGACATGAGGAAGGAGAGCCATGAGAGCGTCCCCCAGGCCGTGGGGCTCGGGTCCAGGAAGCGTGCGTTTCCCGTGTTGGCCCTGGAGCAACAGAGAGAGTCTGGCAAGGAGCACGCTCCTCAGGTGGAGGAAGACCTCATCCACCAGCACTATCCCCTGGGCATCTCCTCCGCCGGACGCAAGAGCCTCGTGAGTAGCCCGCAGAGCCCGCTCAAGTCTGACTGCCAGCCCAACTCCCCGACGGAGTCCAGCAGCAGCAAGAACGCCGGCCTCTCCCAGGCCAGCGGGGTGCAGGCCCAGCAGGGGACGCCGGACCCCAAAGCTCGCAACTGGAAGAAGTACAAGTTCATCGTGCTGAACCAGAGCGCCAAGGAGGAGGAGGTGGGCCTGAGGGATCCCGGGCTGCGCTCGCCTCAGCGCCTCGGCCTGCAGCCCTACCTGCACCCCAGCGACTCGGAGAACCTCGACCCCCAGACCACGAGCAAGAGCAGCGACCACAGCGAGGACCTGCCCGTGCCGCAGGCCAGCCGTCTCAACAACATCATCAACAGGTCAGCTTCCTTCAAGATACATTGCTGGATATGTTATTTCAAAATAATTAATACAAAAAAGCTAACGAGCATGTCAAACAGCCATTTCATTAATGCATTTATGACCAAAACAAACCAGCACTGAGTTAAAATTTGCTGCTGTGAATGTCAGGCTCAAGAGTTAAAATGATGGCTGTTTAAATGACCTTAAACTTCTCCCTACAGTACTCTTGAGGGGTCACTGAGGAACGGCGAGGCCCACCCTCCACACTACCTGAACCGTCTGAGCTGCTCCACGTGTGGCTCGCGGTCCCCACACCGCTCCGAGGGCTGTCCCAACTCCTCCCGGTCCCGCCTGTCCGAGGACATGGCCGAGCTGCACTCAGAGTATTCAGACTCCAGTTGTGGTACGTTTTGTGTGCTTGTTTCTTTCTTTCCTGCCACGTCAGAAATTCCCTCAGTGGATCAGCCTTTAACATTTCCACCGTTGTTTCTTTATTCCCCCCCTCCCCCCCGGGCAGAAAACGGTACGTTCTTCTGCAACGAGTGCGACTCCAAGTTCGCCGAGGACGAGGCTCTGAAACAACACATGCTTCAGGTGCACAGTGACAAGCCATACAAGTGTGACCGCTGCCAGGCTGCGTTCCGGTACAAGGGCAACCTGGCCAGCCACAAGACTGTCCACACAGGTATGCGAGAGCCGCCGGCTCATTCACCGCCTCTCCAGCTTGGTTGTCTCTGATGCAGAGGTGTAACGTGGGATTTCCTGATTATTTTTTTTTAGGAGAGAAGCCGTATCGCTGTAATATCTGTGGTGCTCAGTTTAACCGACCAGCTAACCTCAAGACTCACACTCGCATCCACTCAGGAGAGAAGCCATACAAATGTGAGACATGTGGCGCTCGGTTTGTGCAGGTAAGACCTCTTCTGTGTACGAGGAAGTGTTACACGTTTATTATCGTAGCCTAAGTTAGATGTATTAGTATTTTTGTATAATAGTTTTGTGAGTCTGTGTAAAAGTTTTCTTTACTTTGATACTGTTATCGTCTGTCGGAACATTTGAATTCACCGGGTCTTTGTTTCACCAGGTTGCTCATCTCCGCGCCCACGTGTTGATCCACACGGGCGAGAAGCCGTACCCGTGTGAGATCTGTGGAACGCGCTTCCGCCACCTCCAGACGCTGAAGAGCCACCTCCGCATTCACACGGGAGAGAAGCCCTACCATGTACGTTTTTGTAAAGTCGATTCCTGCTGACGTAAACCCTCCGCCGGCCTGACCCGAGCCTAACCCTGCCCCTCTCTTCTCTTTCAGTGTGAAAAATGCAACCTGCATTTCCGCCACAAAAGTCAGCTCCGACTGCACCTCCGACAGAAGCACGGCGCCATCACGAACACCAAGATCCAGTACCGCATGTCCACGGCAGAGATGCCGACTGACTTAACAAAAGCCTGCTGAGCTGGACGGGGGGAAATGACGGGAGCAGTCTCGACCTTGGCATTTACGGACCCCAACTTGTACAATCATCCAAAATTGTAGTGCCACACTGTGTTCATTGGATAATTAAATTGGCTGTGTATGCCTTCCTAAACGGGTTTCCACTACATGTGAACGTAGAGCCGCTTACGGCATCTTAGTCACTTTATCGTTTCTATATAAATATATATATATATACACACACACAGGTATGTTGGGGGTGTTTTTAAGCTTTGGAGGTACGTACATAAAGCTTTATTTTGTTGAGAAGGTTGGAATGTAAATGTGTTTTTTTGGAAAACAAAGTATTTTATATCAGAGAACTTACTTTTCTGAAAGTATTGAACATTTTGATTGACGGGTGGTACATATATTTTAAGATAACGGGCTTTGCCGCTGTATAAAGTTGTCAATAGGTTTTTATGTAAATGTACAGACATGTTGCCATATTCACATGAAGGAAGGGGGGAAAAAAGCGACATTGTAATTGGGTTGAGTCTAAAACATATCCGTTGACTATTGCTGTCTGATGAAGATGTGCATGAGGAACTCTTTTAACCGTTGCCAGCATACGTTAACATGGGCGACGGCATAAATATTGTGACATATTGTGTTATATATCTGTGGGGCTGCTCTCTGCAGGCAGAGCCGGCCCGAGTGTTGAGTTGCATTTCAAGGTACTGCTTTGTAATGACCAAGAAAACATTTTTGCTTCGGATACATTTGTATAAATGTGACTTCTGTTTTTTCGTCAGTTTGTTTTTAATAAGTGAACGTTTACAGTTTTTGCTCTTTGTTCTAGATCCTGCAGTAAAGTTGTGTCAATGTTGAGGTTTTCGTTTGTAGATACACTGTGTATTCAACGTGCCTTTCTCCGTGGTGACTGAATTCCTCTCCATTCAGCCCACGTTTATTAAGGTACAACTCAAGGACATCATTCGTTTTAGATCCCCGTGTGTGTGCGTGCGTGTGAATATATATTTCTAAATGCTTGTCAGTAACCTTAGAAAATGCAACTTTATCCTTGTACATTTTCAAGACTTGAGTTTTGGATTGGGCTTTTTTTAAGCTGCATTCAAATTATTGTATAATGTTATAAATGTATGAATGTAAAATAAAGGTACTGGATTTCTATGTATGAAAAACCAGAGTTTGTCACATTTGTGGGGGACAGTTACGAGAATACGGCATGTGACAAAAACAGTTTGTTCTGTTCCTGAAACATTGTTCTGATACTAGATGGCTGAAATCTAATATTGATATCAAAGTATGCAACTTTTTAATCGAGTTACTTTCGGGGCAAAGCCTCCCTGCAGAGGATCATTAGCTGGACAAAACAAAGTGCAGCTGACAGTATTTCTATTATAAATTGTGACATGAAAGGGATGTTTAAAGGGCCGAGTTAGCATGAGGGAATAAACCTTCACTCAGTGCCGTTAACAAGGATTATGGATCAAATATATCAAAAAACTAAAATAGTGGCCAAGTATTACATGTCATCAGAAGATACACAAGTGTCAGTATTTCCTAACAAATTTTAAAGTTGAAGAAATGTTCATCAATTATGAACTGAACGGTCATGTGAACATATCATATTTTGTGCATCCAACATCTCTGGAAAGATGAAACATCTGACTGTAAATCTTCCATACTTGATAAACGGGAAATAATTAAAATAGCTATTAATTTCATATTATAGTCAGTAAACAAAACTATGACAAAGAGGGAATTATTTTATTTTCTGATCATAGTTAAACCTTGAAACAGAGCTGTTTTTTTTTTCAAATCTCATTTTACTTTCATGAGACAAAAACATTACACACCTCTGAAGATATTTATTTTCAATGCTTTAAGAACAGCTTTAAAATCCACGACAGACAAACTACCATTTTCAAGTCAAGTACATTTTGTGAAAATTGTTTTGACACATATCTGCACATTAAAAACCTATAAAAACTGCTGCCCGCTGACATCGTTGACAACTCGGGCTGTCACGTGACACAAGTGTCTGTTATGTAACACTGGAGAGAAAAGCGGCATGGGTTCCCCGTGAGACCCCGGTCACACTGAAGCCTCCAGGCTTTTCCAGCTGAACGCCAGAGTGCACAGAGATTTGCAGAGCACGTCAAAATCTAACTTTTATCTGCACCATGTAGAAAATGCACTACTTCAGCTCTTAAATGTGACACGGTCATGATTTCAGCCATCCGGTAAGTGCCGGTAGAAAACAGTGAAGATATCAATGCAGCACGGCTGTGGCTGTAGTTTAGGATAACTGGTAAATGGTGCAATTGTTTAAAAAGTGGTTCTGTGTCTGCTATTAAAATCCATCAATACATGTTAAAACTGCACAGCAAGAGGAGACTGTGTGGTCAAGTCTTCATTTCAGCCTCACAGATTTTAAACACTCACCATAATGAAAATATAAATAATCTTTATTTCCAAGTGGCATGAAAACAAAAAGTCAGAATCGTTTACAGGACAAAACAGTCAACATAAACATCAAATTTTCATCCATCTTCTCTGGATGTTCATTTGCATTCGTCTCAATTTCCACGTAACCAAACAAAAAAACCTGGATCATATCAAGAATCTTAAACTGCTTCTGAGATAAAGAAAAAGTCCAATAATCCTAACTGCTTTACAAATCACTGATCAATAATATGGGGAATGTACTTAAATCCTCTGTGATCAGGCAAGTTATTGACAAGAGCTGCATGGGCTGTTGACATTTATCGTCTTTAAAAAAAGGGAACACAAAACTAGAACTAATCCTAACTCCATGACAAAGCCCCGCCCCGCCCGGACCCCGACCCATCACTGCTTCTGCTGCATGGCTTCTTTCCGCGCAGCGTCTTGCAGCAGCTGAGTGTCCACTTCATCTGCTGGCAGCTGGACGTATCGCACCACCGATCCGCGGATGAAACAGTTTTTCACAGACAGCTGGAGAAGATTTAAAAGAAAAAGAAAAAAAAAAAGACAAGGCAGAGATGATAATGATGATGGAAAGATGATGCAAGTCATCAACAAGAAATAACATTTCAGCTGACGGTAGAACTGCAACCTCACTTCACACATCAATAACACTAGCGGAGGGTGGACGGGTGCAGAGACACTGTTGGGGGAAAGAAATACTCTAAAAGAAATACTAAAACTTTTCTCAATTTGTGTTACACCTGAACCTCAGTAAAACTAAACATTTATAAGTAGGGTGTGGTAATCCTCTTTGTACCACAGACAAGCTCGCACATCTGATGTATGTGAACGCTGCTTAATAAGACTTAAGTCTGTCTTGGTTAAAAGGATTTTGTATCAATGATTTAAAAACAATATGGTTCTTACAGGGATTTCTTTTCTTTGGTTTGTTCTGAGTTGAGTGAACGGTCACGGTCATGTACTCGACAAACCTAACATTTGATAGCAGCTCGAGTGAAAGACTAATCAGGCGATTTGATTTTATTTTTTTAAAGCCTGACCTAAAGACCAAAGAAATCCAGAGCTTCACGTCAACTTATCACCTCTCCCACCCACTGCTGTGGACAGAAATGAGGCTTCGTCTTGCAGCTCAAAAGGAGATACTTTCCTTCCGGGCCTTTCAGGAAATATCTTTAGTAATAATAATAATAAATTTCAGACATACATTTGTGTATAACTAATGATTAAAAATGTGATGGATGGATAACGGCAGCCTGCAGCTTTCAAGGATATAACTGTTGCTTCTATTGAAATGATGACTGTTGCATCTGCGACCTGATTCTGGTGGAAACACTGATCACCTATTAATAAAAGGAAAATCATCGAGGAGAAAACCTTGGGATTCCTGAAATTGGAGGATCTGCTGTTTTCTGAATTTGAGAATAGAAATTTCTGAAATTTGATACCAGTATATTTACAGCTTAAAGATTGATTTAATCTGCCATTGATTACAATTCTTTGAAAGAAAACTGGAAATGGCAAAAATCTGAATGACCTTAATCTAGTGAAGAAAAAATATATAATCAGTATAAAAAGTATATATATCTATAATATATATAAAATCTGAATTTGCAAAGAAAAAAAATTGCAATCAGTGCATTTAATATTTTCAGAAATGCTCTGTGAAATAATCAAATCTTTACTGAAGCCCGGGACAAAAGCTTTGATGTTTGTCGTTTTACAGTTTGTTTCCAGAACATAAACTAAGATCTCCTCCATGAAAGTTGAATTTCCCCGCTTTAGGACACGGCATCTGTCGTTTCCAGAAGGAATTTAAAGTTCTGATTTTCCGGAGCACTTTCCCCATGTCCATTTCTAATTAGCTTTGTTCCACAAAAAAAAAAAAGACCTGGCAACTTACAGAAGCTGAAAACATCACAGCTCTTCATCTTCAGCATCTCAGACAGCCTGGTTTGCAACATTAATTCTATACCTCAAATTTATTACAAATAAGCCAATAGCCTGTGTTGGTATGGATTTGTTGTGCTCCATTTATTTATCATTATACAATTCAGTCAACAGCACAACTTTCTTAAACATCTATGCTCAGTTATATTGATATAGTGCACAGATGGATTTAAGGCATCAGGCATTTGAGTAAAATTTCAGTATCTTACAAGAAAGGAAAGCACATTTATGATTAAAAGCCTTACTAATAGCCCTTCCCGTATAAAGGAGGAATTGTTGCTGCCCATCAAAAATCATTGCTGATGTCTTTCCTCCTTTACATTGTGTTAACACAACTGTTGCCGACGAGCAAACTGCAAAAACTCCTGATGCTGAAGAGATGCTCACATTATTCAAGTAATTAAGCGCATTTGATTGGTCTCCATCACATTAATATTTCTACGCTGCAGCCACACAGGTGGTCTATAATAGTTGCTGTTCACTCTTGTTTGTTGCAGTTTATGTTGCTCTGTAATTATCCCACCGAGAGCTAGGTGGCGCTGCCGGCCCTTTTCTACAGCGCTCCCTTTTGTTTGCTTCCTTTGTGTCCCTCAGACATGAGGAGCAAATGAGAGATCTCTCAGGCATTTTTTAGATAAATGTTGCTGCACTTCGGTGGATGTTTAATATGTGGCTCAGTCTGGGAGAATCAATTATTTTAGGAGTTTTACAGCCTGAGTCTTAAAAACATAAAATATCAGCAGCGATTTAGGGTGAGCAGAGGATGTCGCATATGCCAGACATCAGCTTTAAAACAAATTACGTTTAGAAGTAAATGTCTTAAAATCAGCAGAGGACCAATATGAATTAAAATGTCCCAATTTAGAACCAAATTAAAGCTGAGAGGTGACGTTTTTCTGTGGTTAATTCTTTCTCTGGGACTTACAACTGTGGTAGAGATGAAAACTGTAATTACTCATCATGCCAGTGCAGGAAAACTATCAACACTTCCACCTGTTTATATGAATAAGGACTTTTCCTCTGTCAGATAGCCTTCGGCTACCTTTTCCATGCTACCTTTTCTACTTTTGATAAAACTGTGAAGAGCGGGTTCAAGGATGATCAGAGACCCCTAAGACAGCATTAATATTAAGATCAGTTCATCAAGAGAACGCTGAATAAGGACGTAGAACTCACCATGTGTGGATATTTCTCTGGGTCGGTGACACTAATGTCTGTCAACTTGATATTCAGGTACTGAAACACAGAATGGTGACAGCAAAAAAATAAATATACACCATCAACTAAATAAACAGAAGAAAATGTGAAATCTTAAAATGTTTCCAACCTGATCAACGGAATGAAGCGTTCCACAGATGCTGAAAACAGACGTGAGAACACAAATGACTACCGGGATTCAAGGACAAACGGGTGAAAACGTTTTAAAATTCAAGCTCAATACAAAAAAGCTGCAACACTGAGCAAAATGTAATCAAAGCAGAATGCAATGAATTGAAAAACTCCCCATTTTATTCACAACAGAACATAAACCACGTGCTGAAAGTGAGATATTTTGGTTCTGATGAAAAATCTCTTATTTTAAAAGTGATGTCTTAAAAAAAGTTAAGGGTTACCGTTTGCCACCCTGCAAAACCCTCTAGTCTCTTTGCAACAGGCAACATGTCTGGTAATAGAGGATACCATCATTTTGGGGATCAATATCTGGACAGTTGGACACTAACAGTCCTTTCATATTTAAAACATAAATATATCATTTTATTGTTATTTGGTGATCTCTTCTTAAGCCCCTGCAGCAAAGCAGAAACACACTAATTCCATATAATTTGTTTGTGCATTAAAACTAACTACAGTGATGTTATACACTGCTGAAATAAACAAAGGGAACACAAAAACAAGACACCAGTGATCTGAATGAATTAAAACAAAATCACACTAAAATTATCACTGGAAATCAAATTAAGCAACCCATGGAGGTCTGGATTTCAAGTCAAACTCAAAAGTGGAAAAACACTTCAGACTGCTCCATCTCCAGCTCCAGCTCATTTTCATAATTTGTGTTTTATATGTTCTATTGTGAGCAAAACATGGGTTCATGAGATTCAGTATATTAGCACATTTATCTTACTTTGCCCTTTACACACCTTCCCTCTTTCATTTGTTTTTATATCCGTGTTAAGACTCCAATAAATGACGGCAGCCCATAATTTCCATAATAAACTGAGCATATTCCTTTCAGTTGATTAGAAGTATATAGGGGGTAATTCATGACTAAATTTCCACTTGCACTTAATTTCTACAAAAACTTGGGTGTTATGTTAGATGCTGATCTTCCAGACACTTCCAGAAACACATAGCTAATATATCCAGGACTGCCTTCTATCATCTCAGAAATATATCTAAAGTAAGATGCTTTCTGTCACAATCAGACTCTGAAAAGTTGGTTCATGCTTTCATCTCCAGTAGATTAGATTATTGCAATGCACTTTTTGCAGGACTAACAAAGCAAGTATGGAGGTATGAACACATCACTCCTGTTTTATCCTCTCTTCACTGGCTCCCTGTCAAACAAAGAGTAGATTTTAAAGTACTTCTTTTTGTCTTTAAATCTATGAACGGCTTAGCTCCCTCCTACATGGTTGACATGCTGACTACATACCGGACAGATCCCTTAGATCAGGGGTGTCCAAAATCGGTCCTCAAGGGCCGGTGTTCTGCATGTTTTAGTTGTTTCCCTGCATCAACACACCTGATTCTAATTAAGAGTCGTCACCAACTTGTCATCAAAGTCTGGATAGTTCTGTTGATGACCAAACTCCTTGTATCATGGTGTGCTAATAAAGACACATCTAAAACATGCAGGACACCGGCCCTCGAGGACCGACTTTGGACACCCCTGGCTTAGATCATCAAATAAGAGTCTTTATACCTAGAATTCACACTAGATCTGCTCATGGTGCTTTCAGTCACTACTACACTCTCTGGAATTCCTCGCCGCAGGAACTAAGGTCTGCACCAACAGTGCCCTCTTTCAAAAGCAGACTAAAAACTTACCTTTTTGCACAGGCGTTTGAGTAAACTCTACAGGACTGTCTCAGAAAATTAGAATATTGTGATAAAGTTCTTTATTTTCTGTAATGCAATTTAAAAAAAAAAAAAAAAAAATGTCATACATTCTGGATTCATTACAAATCAACTGAAATATTGCAAGCCTTTTATTATTTTAATATTGCTGATTATGGTTTACAGTTTAAGATTAAGATTTCCAGAATATTCTAATTTTTTGAGATAGGATATTTGAGTTTTCTTAAGCTGTAAGCCATGATCAGCAATATTAAAATAATAAAAGGCTTGCAATATTTCAGTTGATTTGTAATGAATCCAGAATGTATGACATTTTTGTTTTTGTAATTGCATTACAGAAAATAAAGAACTTTATCACAATATTCTAATTTTCTGAGACAGTCCTGCACATGGTTGGCTGAGTGATCGCACTTTTGTTAAAATTGAATTATGGTTGGTATTGTTTTGTTTCTGTTATTGTAACCCTGTAACTTTGGTTGTTTATGTATTTGAGCACATTGAGTCCATGCTCGTCGTGTGAAATGTGCTTTATAAATAAATGTGCCTTGTATTGTCTGGTTTTGTTCCTGTTCCGATCCAATGCTTTCCACCAGTTTCACCGCTTCCTCTGAGTTTCCTTCACCCCAGCGCTGCCGTAGCCCGTCTGAAGGGCTGGACTCACCTGAGGTCGTTCTTCAGCTCCACCACCACGTCTTTCCCGACCAGGGACTTGAAGAACGAGTAGAAGAGCTGGAACAGAGCCAGGTGTGTTAATGGTGTGTTAATGGCGGCTACAGGCGGCGCAGACCGCGCTGCACCGCAGAAACTACGAGCACGCAAATACCTGCCTCAACTCAAACACATTTGAAGAAAAATGCAAAACAAATTCATTATATTCGAGCACTTTTTTCTATTTCTCACCATTATTGCGGCTGCTTGCTTGTGCTTGTGCGTCGGCCCTTGATGACGTCCCAGCTATGCGCCGCTCCGGGTGTAATTATGGCCAGATCCGCCAGGGGGCGCTGCTGCTGCTGCTGCTGGTGGTTGTTGGAGTTTAGTTTTTATTTTTAACCATTCACGTTGTTTAGAAAAACACATATAGACACGAATTAACAGTGTTGAATACACTTAACTCCCCCTAAATGCTGACACCTGCACCTACTTTGTGATCTACTATAGTAAGTGTGGCATTTTTCTATTTTTGTTTTGGATAAAAGTGTCTGCTAAGTGTAATTGTAATGTAATAACATCTTTGAATATTGTAGATTATTTGTTTACCATTTTCACCACAAGTTGATATAGGCTATACGCGGTACTCGAGTTGAGGGGGGATGAGAGGGGATGGCATCCCCCCTGAAATAAAAACGGTCAAAATCATCCCCCCTTTCCTTGTAATTTCATCAATGAATGTGGTTTTACTGCTATTTCAACATTTAGAGTCATCACCAGAAAAATAAAAAAAAATAAAAAAAATATTTGACAATTTTCACCTGTTTCAAGTAAATTTTCACTTGAAATAAGTAGAAAGATTTGCCAGTGGGACAAGATTTATTTTCTTATTACAAGCAAAAAAATCTTGTTCCACTGGCAGATTTTTGTAATTATTTTAAGTGAAAATCTACTTGAAACAGGTGAAAATTGTTGTTTTTTGAGTCTTGTTTTCAGTGTAATGAGATTTTTTTACTAAAATGAGACATTTTAACTAGAAATAAGACAAATATTCTTGTTAAGATTTTAATTTTTTGCAGTGATCCATTTTACTTATCCTGTGAACGACAGAGTCATATTGATAAGTTCAAAAGTGTTTTTTATTGTTGTGTTTTGATGTATTTGATGTAAGCCCAGTGGATATTTAAAGCTTACAGAAGGCTACATAACTACATTACATACATTAACTGCTGCTATGTCATGCAGTATTCCTGCAGGTGTTTTGGTCAGTGCTATTATTTGTAATATATTATATTATTTGTAATCAGCACAAATTATCTGTCCCCATATGATAAAATCCACCATCCCCCCTGATTTTTTTTTTACAACTCGAGTACTGGCTATACGTCACCTAAAAAGTAAGTTATATTTTATAGGCGTCGGGAGATGATCATTAACTGAAACATTGACTCAAGAACTGGAAACCAAGGCCCTGTTATGGAAAAGATTGGGAAGCAATGAAGAATATTGTCCAGATGACCAGGAAGAAGATGCCTGATTACAAATAAAAGGTACACCACAGACAGTCACATACACACACACGCACACACACACATACAAAACACACATGATATATATATATATATATGTATACATAGAATGTAGTTCATGATTTAATATTATATTTCCAAAGGAGTCAAGTTAAATGTTTCTTTAAAGCAGGGTTGCCCAGCTCTGGTCCTCGAGGGCCGCTGTCTTGCATGTTTTAGATGTTTCCCCTCTTGATTTATACAAATAAATGGATCATCACCAGCTTCTTATCAGGGTCTGCAAAAGTCTGTTAATGACACATTCCTGTGAATTAACTGTGTTGAAGCAGATAATCATTCAAAACGTGCAGGGCAGCAGCCCTCGAGGACCAGGATAAGGCAAACCTGCCTTAAAGCATGACATTCTTTCAGACAGCAGTAGATGGTGGTACTTTACTAGTATGTTGTAGTACCAGAGCGGTCTCCACAACAGACTTAAAGTAGACATGTCATGCTTCTCCAGGTTTTTGGACTTATCTAAAATGTTGCAATGATCAATTCTTACCTTAGATGTGTTGCAAACTAAAAAAAACTAAAAAAGAAGAAATGTACTAGGATTTGTGGTACTTTTTTTCTTTTCTGCCTTGATTGGCCAAATTATAGAGGTCAAAGCACATTCAGGAAAAGCGTAGTTTCCAGCTGTGTCGTGATGTCCCCAGTCCAGCCAATGGGAAGCAGAATATAGCTCTCTAGAGTTAAGGTAAAGGTAGACAGCATTCATTTAAAAAGCAAAAGTTTTCAACAGCGCATCTAAGAGGGAATGATCAGTTCCAGATTTGCCCATGTTTATTTTAATTTTGTTTCCTTCATGTATTGGAAGAAATGTGTATTTGGTTGTGTGGAAGCAGCAACCAAGTTCCAGGTCTGGCTGGACTGTATTATAGTATTCACTGCTGTCCCAAACAGACGTCAGCGTGTCATGTTTGTAGTTGCGATTCCTCTGTGCAACGCTTTGTTTCCACTTGCTTCTGTGCACTCGTGATACATCTGGAAGTCCTTAAAGTTTACAACACTTCTCCCACAGGTGTGTGTTTGAGTTCTCATTCATGAAAACTCTGAAGGGGATGTCTGCTCAGCCAATGACTTGCCATTATCATTTCCTCATCAGTCATCATCGTGCTCTGAAGCTAAGCGAAGCAATCAGCATATACCAGCCCCGCTTTGGCTAAGGACGGCTGTAATTCCTGATATAGCAACAGAAACAAATTCGGAAATGGGATATTCCACAGTTCTGCCGCTATTTCGGCCTTCAGGTGAAGGACATGGTAGCCACAGCTAACGTTTATTGACATAGGGTGGGTCTGTTCTTCTTGGCTTGCTGAGCAACATGGCGGGAGTATGAGGAAACAAGAGGCTTCAGAACGGGTCCTCAAAAACCCAAGTGCCATGTGACTGATGCTTCATCCATTATTTACAGTCGATGGTGAAACCAAAGTGACAAGTTTCCTAGTCTTTATCCATTTCTGGCTCAAACATGTATGTTTAGGTGTGTGGACTTGTCACTTTTGAAAATATGAGACTTTTCAAAGTTTTGTTTATTACGCTTTGGTTTAAAGGTCTGTGTTCTGTTGTTGTGTGTGTGCATTTATGAAGCATAAAAAACGTACAAAAAGTGACCAATCAGAAGACACTGAAGAAAACAATATCTTATCCTTTTTTTATCATTATAAGATAATTAAAAATTGTTTGGAGGTATGGTGAGTGCAAAGTTAATGTAGAAATACAGAGAATATAACCAGAAATGGCCATCTGATGATCTACTTTGAAAAGGTGTTTTAGTCAGTTTCACAGGTCCTGATCATCACATAGGTTGTTTAAAAACACATTTCCTAAATAAATAAAAGTTGGTTAAGATCTGAGATTGAGCATGTTTGGACCTTTATTGTACATTTTAAAGGCAAACATGACAATAACTGTGCAAAATGATACGATGCACTTAACATTCGTTTGCCACATTATAGTGTAAAATTTTACGAGAAGTCAAAATCATTTGCAAGCAGAGATCACTTCCTAATCTAGGTTTAAAGACAAGCTAAGCAGAAATCAAGTCTGAAAGTTTGTCCCTGGTTTTCATGCAATGAAAAAAGAAAAAGGAAAAAAGAAATCGCAGTCTAGTGACATCTAGTGGCAAATTTGCAGAAAGCAACCAAAAATAGCTTCTGTTAAAAACCTCCTCTCCAAACTTCCAATGATGTAAGAGGATATTGTTGCCTCTTGGCCAGTGCTAAGGTAACTATATTGCTTTAGTAGCATGAAACAGCGCACTCTCAACTATAAACAAAATAAAAGTATTTCCCCAAGTGGAAGAAACAATGAGTTGGTAATCATCAGTGATGCAAAATAATAGCTGTTCAGTCTTGTTGTTTTTCCAGAAGAAATGCCTGGAAGCTGTTCTGTTAGAGCTGACCATCGCTGGAGACTAGTCTCAGTTCACAGGACGACCAGTCTTGGGGACGTCTGGATGCACTAATGAAAAAATAAAAAAGAAATCACATCATGTATTGAATTTGTCTGTAAACCTAAAAGTGCTCCTTACTGTGAGGTTGTGGCTGACCAGGTCTTGCTGGCAGTCTGTGTTTGCTGGGGAGCTCCGAGCTTTCTCTGTAGTCTCTGGCTGGTTTGGTCATCTGTGTCTCTGGCCGAGACTTAGCGGGCAGAGGAGGCCGGGCGTGTCCCATCGCACCCTCCGAACGAGAGGGCACCACTGGTTTCTTGTGAGCAGAGAGGTGCGTGGTGACAGGGGGCTGCGGTTTGCTGTCAGAACAGGTGAAAGAGCGGTTGCGTGGAGTGGGCAACGGGGGACGTTCTGGTTCTCCTTCTGCTGCTTTGGAGGATGAAAATGCTGCATCTGCAGGTGCAAGATGGTCTGTCTGTTGCTGGTCTTGATCCTTGGCCCGACCGTGTGGTTTTAGCATGGCACCATACAGCGGATTGTCAAACATCTCTGACGACCTTTCATCCTCACCCCTTTAAATCATAGAATCACACGGTAAATATTATTTTTCAGCTGTTGTGAAACTGCAGTTACTCTGCATCGAAACTATCAGCCACTTACGGTGTGCCCACTGTTGCTGGGGGACTGCGTGTGCCGAAATCATACCCGGCCTTCTTTGACTCTTTACCCACTTGCACAGGACCAGGAAGGTTTCGTGGTGGCATGCTGTAACTCCATCCCTTATCCATTATATTCCCCATTTTGAATGAAAGTCCCATGTAATTCGGGTTAGAAATATCATGGGTTTGGGCGGCAGAAGACCTGTTTATGAGAAAACAGAAGCAATTATCATGCTTGGGTGTCATGTTTCAGATATACTTTAGGTTGCATTTACAATTGGCGTTTGTTAGTTTCTGTCTGGACACAAGCAGAAAGTGACACGTTTAGTTTGGTCTGCAAACGGTTTGTTTGTTTGACGTTCACAAAGGCCAGCGTTGCTTTGCAGCAGGCCCAAGAGGTCTGGCCCAAGAGGGCTACCGTCTTGAATGTTTTAGATGTTTCCCTGCTTCAACACAGCTGATTAGAACTAGACCTATGTAGCCCTTGATGACAAGCTGATGATAATCCATTGAAGTGAATCAGGTGAAGATCATGAATCAGGGGAAGATCTAAAATATGCAGGACAGCAGCCCTGGAGGACGGGAATAGGACAACCCTTAAAGGAGCTTGAGGCAAGAATAAGAAATGAGACTCATTAGCGCCACGACGACCGTCGGGGTTACTGCAGCCAACAGCGAAGCCGGCACGGGAGAACGTGGAGAACGCACATGCAGCGTCATGTGACGTCACATCCGCAGCCCAGCGCGGGAAATCGGGCCCAGAATTGCAGCACATTTTGCAGCACACAGCCTGTTCAAGGCAACGGAGAGATACACTAGAGGGCTCGATCGTTTTGGTTTGGAACGCTTCGTCTGACATTATTACTAGAAAACTTAAAACGTATACGCATTTTTTTCATAAATCCTGCCTCAAGCTTCTTTAAGGCTGAGTTATGGTTCTGCGTCAAAACGACGCCGTGCCTACCCCGTAGGGTACGCGTCAACGCGTCAACGCGTACCCTACGGCGTAGCCCACGCGTGCTGACGCGTACCTCCCAAAAATTGTAACTACACGTCGAGGCGACGCAGACCAAACGCAGAAGGAGAGGGCTGTGATTGGTTCGCTTGGTAGCAACGCATTTCCGGTTTTTGGTTTGAAGCAGTCGTGAACTTTCAGCGCTCTTTTCTTCGTGTATGTGTGATTTTTTTTTTTTTTTTTTTTTTTTGCACAATGGTTGTCCTTATCTCTTTGATTCACTGTGACCGGAAAAGTCGGATAAACCATTCAGGAAAAGATCGCGAACTAGCGGTCGCGGGGGGTACTGCACCGCGGCGAAATGGAGTGACGGAGAAGTCCGAAGGGTTCACGACGGCATCACGGTGACGGCGTGTGCTCTGCGTTGGTGTTGCGCAGAACCATAATTCAGGCTTTACACAGGCCTTTCCATATCAGATGGACCAAAATACACCAGAAGAAATTTGGTAAAAGAACTGGACTGGACTAATGGTCTCTGAAGGGGTCTGGTCCCGTTGTTTGGTGTGCACCAACGTTTGGCCAGCTGTGTTCACGCATGTTCAAGTGAACTGCACCAACATGGCAACCCCACCAGAGCTGGCTTCAACTAAACACAACATGCTGACTGTGACACATCATAAAGTTACAAACATGTAGAAATAGAAATCTTACCTTTTGAGGTCTCCACCTTTGCTTGTGGAGGGGATGGGGTCATCCTTTTCAATTTTGATGAAATCTGAAAGTGGAATAAAATAGGAAAAGATGTTTAAAGAAGCCAAGAAGAAAAGTCCTGAAGGTGTTCAACAAGTCATTCAGGAGCAGATTTCACTTCTCACCATACAACTTCTTGGTGGGCGTGCCCTCAGAGGTGCGTAACTGGATGCCACCTGTCAGCGTGCCCGTCTTCTCTCCATGATGAGTCAGTGTGATCTGAAACTCTCTGTAGCAAAACTGGGCGGCTCGGAGCGCAACACAGCCCTCTCCTTCAAGACCAACAGCAGACTGTAAGCATCATTGAGCTTGGCACAAAACTGCACAGAGTGCACGACATCTCCTTACCGTACGATTCATCACAATCTGTTGACTTTACACAGATGAGGATGTGCTGGTCCAACAGGTACTCAGGGTCAGAGATGATCGGGGTGAGCTTGGAAAGATGAAAGACAATGATGTGAATGGTTCCTTGAAGCCAGAACAAAGATGATCTTCTACCCTGAAAGCTACATCTTTTCTTCTTACCTCAACTTGGTTGCCAAACCAAACCTTTATGGAGCCGTCCGATTGTTCTGTGTTCTCCCCTTCTGAAGTCTTCATAGTTTCTGTTGGAAATATTTGCTTTGATAGTTGTTGCCCATTTAAACTCTAATCCTACGACACAAAGTCAATCAAAAAGACAAAACATACTTTCCAAGCAACTGGAATGGAATTCGATGAAGAACTTGGTCTTTGATTTTGTCGACAAAATGGCCAAGCAGTTCATGATTTGTATTCCGCCTTGTGATGCACTGTTTGGATCTGAGAAATGAAAGGAAACACACGTCTTAATGTAGTTTTGAAGGTCCTTATGTGTGCTTGGGGCTTTAGTGGCTTTCTCACCTTGCTTTGAGACAAACTGGGAGGCAACTCCAACTTCAAATGATGCAAAAACTGGTGAGTGGTCACTTGTCATGATGTCATTACTGCACCCTACAAGGGAAAATAATGGACTTTAATACATCAAATGTTATCAGATACATACTCTTTAGTATAAAAAATGGTGAAAAAAGCCCTGTGAGCTCACTGAAGTACAGTTAGTTCAAATATGAGCATGAGGGCTGATTTGAAATTTTTTCTTTACTTTTACATTTTTCTTAAAAAAAACTAGAGACATCAAAACTATGAACTGACATACTTTTGACATGAACAACAAATGTGAGCAAAAACCAAGATACATTTTGCTTTTCACATCATATTAAGTATCTGCTGTTTGTTTTGATGACAGCTTTGCAAAGGAAACATAAGCAGCTTCACGAGCGTGTCACCTGCGGCTGGTTTCAGTTATTGTAAAGGACGTGCTTTAAGAATGATGAGTATGGTTTTTGTAATTGCACAGCAAGTACTGTTACACAAATCATCAAACTCTCAGCGGATGTTGGTGCTTATGGATGCTCATGGGTAATAGAAGAGTTTGCTCCACTGCAAAGGAGCATCAGTAGTGACAGGAAGCGTGGTGGTGTGTCTATAGGCCTTAACGGTGTCGTGGTGCTACACAGTAACATCAGCATATTTGCTTGTGCCTATTTGGATTATTGTTGATTTTTAAACAGGACAGAGAATCAAAACCACATTCACTGGCACCTCACCAGCCACCAACCCGGCCCATTTCACGTGTTTTTAATGTGAAAAGGTGAGTAAAAAGTAAAGAATTTGTGAAATAGGCCGGTGTGTCACTTGGTGGCTGGTCATACTTTGAGATAATTATTATATAAGTATCTAAATCAACAGTGTCAAAAATGTAGGCAGTTGTGTAATAAGAGTGTTTCATAAGATACTTTTTTTCTGTAGTCATGCACTTTTGGCTTTGTGAAACATCATTAGTACACCCGACTACGGTTGATGGTGGGAGTTTCTGACGCGCCGTCATCATACCAGTAAACATTACACAAACCGATTAAATTCCTTAATGCTACATGCACAAGCTTGCACCACATGATTACGTGGGTGTCACTTGCTATATAGCTGCAGTTTCATTGGCTGAAATCAACAACAAGTGTTGCTGAACTGAGATGAGGGTCCATTTTGTGGTGGTGGAAGAGCTGTTCCATCTCCCAACACCCGCGTCACCCTCAGTCAGACTGTGGCTACATGGCTAACACTAGCCAAGGAAATGGTAAATGGGGAAGTGGGACCGGATCAAAGAATCCCACTCGTGTAGCAATAGTGGGAGAAAAATGTAGTTGTTTATTAGTTTGATGGAAACAGATCAAAGCGTTGCTGCTGTGATGCTGTGTGAACGGGGTGTGATGGGAACGTTGCTTTCGCAATAGACCCACAATGCAGTTCGGCAATGCTTGATGATCACCCCATTCAAAGTCAATAGACGGCAACATTGTTAAGGCTTCAACTGCCAATGTGTGAGGTGGAGGGTTAGTATAAAGTACACCACGGTAAAAACAACTATGCTATGGCAGAAATGGATGCTGGTCACGTGACCACTCAGTGGCTGTAGGAGTAGATTGGATTATGGGATGTAATATGCAAAGGAGACTGGTTAGAGACTGGTCAGTTGCACACTAGACATGTATGCAATTGTTTGTATACTACATACTATATCTTACATTTGGGCAAAAACCCTAGGCAGTAGTATAGTATGGAGTTTAGAAAATGGCCCGTGCATAGTGTGTGTGTGCAAAAGTAAAGGCAGAGGAAAAAAAAGCACATACATGTGACTTACAAATCTGAAATGGTACTAGTGTTGTGTAGCAGAATGTAATCTTAAAATGTTTTCCAGTGAGACTGACTCTTCTAACTTCAAATAAATGGTTAGAGCCTGTTTTAAAAATTCCTCTGAAGTTTTCAAAGACATGTTGGGTTGCTGTCAGGAAAGCAGACAATCCTTCTACCTCCCGAGTCGAACCTGCCAACTGAACCCGAACCGCAAAGTACAGCATGTAAGTTCAAACTCGGTGTACTCGGTACTGAGAAATAAGTAGTGACACACATGGGGAGATGCCACTCGTAAACAACGGTGTATAGGACGAAAACAGCCAAACGTTGAAAATACACATCATAGTAGACACAAAGTTGGGTTTGGAAGTTTGACACATGAGCTGCTTCTCCATATTTACAGTTGGAAACAAGTAATTAAAATGTAATCACTAAATAGTTTATAAGCTTTTAGTAATATACTACAATATTTTGTGTTGTGGACCAGAGCAGAGGTGGAAAAAGTACAAAAATATTGTACTTAAGTAAAAGTACAAATTTTCTGCTTGGAAATTACTTAAGTAAAAGTAAAAAGTACCCGTTAAGAACATTACTTAAGTAAAAGTATAAAAGTACCTCAACTTAAATATAATAAAGTACCAAAAGTACATGGTGTAAAATGTACTTAAGTACAAAAGTAAAAAGTACAAAGTACAAAGTACAAAGTACAAAATTCAAAGTACAAAATTATTTTCAAAAGGATTGCAAAGAAATGAAGAATCCAAGAATTTGCTTACAACTCTAAATAATGGTGATATTATTCCGACCCCTTTAGCGTTTGTTTCCATTACCCCATTTTAATTTCTCCCTTTGCTCATCACTGCTGCTGTACCCCAGTGGCCCCGCTGACAGGTTCACCCCCAGCCTGTAGTATGCAGTGACAACATTAAGCAACCCCAGCTGATAAAGGATGAGACTTTTGAACTTTTAAATGCCAAAACCAGCTTAGAAGGGGTGGAATCAAAGAATGGTGCGCATGGACACGCGTCGGCTGCCGCTCAAGGCTGAATTATGGTTCCCCGTTACACCAACGCAGGCCCGTACCCTACGGCGAGGCTCTGCGTCGATTTAACGCGGAACCATAATTCAGGCTTCAGTCCTCATCGGTCCTTGACGCGACGGCGGTTCCTCCGGCCTTCCGGCCCGCCTCTGCGGCGCAACTCTCCCGGGAGCTGCGGCTCCTTCTCGGTATATTCACGCGCCCCCCTTCCTTCCCGTCCGCCTTATGGTTCCGCGTTAAATCGACGCACACCTTACGCCGTAGGCTACGGCGTAGGGTGCGCGTCGCCGCGTACCCTACGCTGTAGCTCTGCGCCGGTGTAACGCGGAACCATAAATCAGACCCCGCTGTGCTGTTCTTTAATTTGTAGCGAGTAACGACGTGTCCAATTTTAAATATAGCGGATTCAAAGTACGATTTTTCCTTGAAAATGTAACGAAGTAAAAGTAAAAGTACAGAAAAATTAAAGTATCAATAAAAGTACAAATTCTCAAAAATCTTACTTAAATACAATAACGAAGTACTTGTACTTCGTTACTTTACACCACTGGACCAGATTAACTATTATATACTCTGTTGTGACATTTTAATCCATTCATTCCACATGTGAGACAATTATTTGGATGTAATGAAGTGAATTGACTGAATAAGGTCTCTTTTCTTTCTGATTAAAAACATAAATTCATGTGTTCATGAAAATGCTGAAGCAGTAAAGGCTAGAAGAGAGCTGCTCACCGTATGCTTGGCAGACAACATGAACCAGGGGGTAGGACTTCCGCAGCACACGGTCACACCATGATGGCAAGTTGTATTTTGTCTGTGGATTGAGTTTGTGATAATGACATTAAATCAGAATATAGCAGTTTTCACTTAAAGAAGGACAGAGGCCAAATGAGAAACATGCATCTGAACATGGGCTTACCCCCGTGGCCTTAGCCTTCGTGTAGGCGTACTTCTCCCGTGTGTCCCTCTCAAAACGATATGTGGGTGCAAATGTGATTTCCTCTTCCTCTATAATCAAGACAGAATCCTGTTTTTATTGCTGATATGTTCTCACAGGAAACAAATATACAGCTGTGTGGAAAAAGTCAGTGCAGCCTCTTTCAATACTTCTTTTTAATGCTTCTGCTTAAAATAAATCAGTTCCTGGTTCCTTCTCAGGCCTCGGTTTATCTAGAAAAAGAGTCAAACTGAAAAAGCATTGTTTAAAAAAAAAAATGAAGTCCACCTTAACTCATAGGTTTAGGGTTAACTCCTTAACCCTAACCCTAGGACCTAAGAGGGTACATTTTGGTGGAGCATTCGGGTGTGTATTAACTCAATACCAACGAGGAAAGATATCAGCTATGAAAGACTTGGCCTAAGTTGTATTTGTCTGTAATTGATATAAAACCAAACACAGTACAACAAGTACAACACAGTACAATCACTCAAAACCATCTCAAAGCACTTTATAAAGAAAAAAAAGTTTTCAATACAGTCTGCTGAAGAACAATTTAGTTCTGGTCAATGATATTCTGATTCAGTTGAGTGGATTCAGTTTATCCAGTTCATAAAATTATAGTGCAAATTCAAAATGCATGAAACCACCATGCGTAAGAGTTTCCTCCCAGCTGTTGAGCAGGTGGAGAGATGTTGACTTGGACTTGTTTTACAGCCACAGGACTGAAACTCTGTAACGCTGACGCCACTGAGTGGACGATGGACTGCTCTGTATACCAAAGTATTCAAGAGTCGAACGTCGGCCTGAGAGCCAAATCCTGACTGACTGGCTGAAATTTGGTCAAATGACAAATAAATCAATCAATCTGAAGCACACCAGGAAATCTACAAAAGAATCAAGGAGTGGCAATGGTCCAGTCAAAGTCAGGGACTCAGTCCAACTGAAATGCTGCGACTCGTTTAAATGAAACAACATTGTTGTTTGAGAGATTGATAATACATTGCATTTAAAGGAGCATGAGGCTCCTTTTAAGAAATGAGATTCTCTAGCGCCACCCTTCACCACGACGGCCGTCAGGGGTACTGCAGCCAACAGTGAAGCCGGCACGGGAGAACGGGGAGAACGTGCATGCAGCGTCATGTGACGTCACATCCGCAGGACAGCGCGGGAAATTCCGGCCTGGAATTGCAGCACATTTTGCAGCACACAGCCTGTTCAAGGCAACGGAGAGATACACTAGAGGAAACATTCTTTTGGGTTTGGAACGCTTCATCTGACATTATTACTAGAAAACTTAAAATGTATACGAATTCTTTTCATAAATCCTGCCTCAATCCTGCCTCAAGCTCCTTTAAGTATTATTCATGATAAGATGATTCTACAGGCTTTCGAGGTGTGTGGTCTACTTTTTCATACTCAGCCTCTACCTATATGTTTTGTTAGATTAGTTTTGAATGATGACATCGCGTATACTGGCATTATGTAATACCAAATGTTGTAGCCTACGTCGTTATTTGATCTGGTAAGAACCAGGTACGTCTTCTTAATTAAGTCCTGATTTTCTTTAAGTTGAAACAGGAGCCACTTTCTTCTTCACATAACCGTATGTGTCTATTGATTTGTAGTCAACAGCACTCACCAAAATGCAAAAAGACCTTTCCCTCTTTCCTCTCCATGTTGAGCTGGTCTTTACTGAGGAGTTCCTGGTACTGCTGCTGTTTGATCTTCGCCACTATGTTCTCAGCTTCCTGTAAAAGATCACAGTGCAGAGACGTTTCGTTTCATGACTAAAAAGCGCCAGCAGCGGAGGTCTGAGACGCTCATTGAGGCGGCGGTGGCTGCACTGCGGTAGGAATATTCACAACTTACTGTAGACGGTAATTCAACGCGGTAGTTCAGATCTCCAAGCCAGAAGAGGTGCGTGAATTGATGCGTGATGTCCAACGGGTTGACCTTCTTGTCTCCCAGATTCAGAAAGCGTAGGATGTTGGTGTAGTTTTGATTCCGTCTGCAAATTTAAGTAAAATCATTCCCGAAAGAAAGGAAACATGTTCTTCTGACTGACTACTGAATCGTAGGTGTGTGTATTACAGATGCAAAAATGGATTCAACGTCTGTCATTGATGCAGAAAGGTGATTTATAGCTGTTACTGTGAGCTATTGAGGGAGCGACAGCATTTGTTATTGAGGCATGATTGAAGGAGTGAACAAGGAGCTTTGACACTGTCATTGTATTTATGGCCTGGTCCCTCACGCTCTCAAAGCTTAGTGGGCGCAGCAGAGATTAAAATGACCCATGAAGGTGGCATTTATATCTCCATCAATCAGTGAAGTTATATCCATATGTAATCTTAGTGGGAGTGTGAACTGCTGCTCACCTCAGCTTCTTCTCACTGCCAGAGGTCAAGTGACTGTTGACAAAGCCAAAAGACGTACCATTGAACATGAACGACACTCCCACTGCCCCCTTGTTTCCTGCAAACAACTCACATCCATCACAGTGTGCTCGGACGCTCACGCTGACCCTCAGGACCTATGGACAAGTGGAACTGCCTACCCAAGGTGTTGGCGATCCCCGTCTTCACGCTGTCGGAAAAAATGTGGGAGATCCTGTTCTCGTGCTCGGGCTTGGCTAGCACTACGATCCGGATGCTCCACAGCGTGTGAATCGCCACCTGGATGTTTGGAGATACGAGTGTCTGATGTGCTCTGTATGGTGGCCGACGAGGGCCAAACGCACTGCAACGGCCTAATGCGTATCAGTTAAGGAAAACGGCTTCAAGTACAGAAACGATTCCAATTCACAAACTCAAAACGAGGTACAAAAAGAGGAACGTGGTGCAAATGAAAAAACCTGCTGCAAAAAACAAAGACAAATGCAGCATCATCAAATGCTGCAAATAGAGAAACAATGCAAAGCACAAAACGATATAAAACAAGAAACTATGGGGCTAGAACAGTCTCATAATTCACAAATACACACGCCGATCCACAAATGCACAGGACAAAATTCACAAATGCACAGACCGATTCACAAATGCGTAGGACAATATACACAAATGTGTTTTTGATGCACACACAAATATAACCTGATTTACAAACGTTTTTTGTCTGTGAGCTGCGCTGGAAGACATTTGATTGGTTGCAGATCCTTCAGTGTTAAAAAAAACCTATTTGTGGATTGAGTCACGTCAGGGGAGTCTCAAAAGTCACATGCAAATCCAGCGCAGCTCACAGACAAAAATACATTTGTAAATCAAGTTATATTAGTGTGTGCATCAAAAATACATTTGTGTATCTTGTCCTACGCACGTGTGAATTTTATCCTGTGCATTTGCGGATCAGCGTGTGCATTTGTGAATTGGTCTGTGCATTTGTGAATTTTGTCCTGTGCATTTGTGGATCGACGTGTGCATTTGTGAATTATGAGACTGTTCTAGCTCCATAAGAAACCATCTTCAAAAGAAAAACGCTTCATAACCGGTTACCAAACCTGCAGCGGGCGCTCTCAGCGTAACAGCTCAATGGACAGACACACGGGATGTAGAGAGAGATCGCACAGCTGACTGTAACGTTAAAATACAATACAGAAACGTCTCGTAATGTAGAGCGTTGTACAGTGATATAAACCAAATTATATCACATTACCGTTCCCGCTGTATGTTTAAACCATGGATGTAAACACTGTGGTTGAGTCAGCTCTATCTACTTGTAGTCGTTTTCCTTAACTGAGACGCATTAGGCCGTTGCAGTGCGTTTGGCCCTTGTCGGCCACCGTAGCTCTGCACCTCAATCTACCTCCAGCTCTGTGACTCTGTCTCTCACCTGCTTAAAGCTGATGTTGGTGATGTTCCTCAGGACACTTTTCAAAGTCTCAGTCCACTCCCTGTCCCCCAGAGGATCCTCCTGAGACCCGATGACATACAGATCATGTGGAATGTGGTCTGCGGTGTCGTCCTGCGTCTTTCCTTGGCCCTTACACTGAAACCAGGAGTCCATGTTGGGGGGAGGACCGGCGTTTCCTGAGGGTTTGGATATCAGCAGTCAAGCCATGTGCAGTTTGTCCAAATGTATTCAAGAGTCAGATGTGATGTTTGCGTTACCCATGTTCCATGTGCCAACAAACACGGTGATCATATCTGGTTCAGGCTTCTCTGAGTGTTTGTTCTTCATCTGTTGAAGCAGCTGACAGAAGCCCTCTCTTTTCTGGAGTCAGAGGAAAAGAGCATCACATCTTCTAAATGAGGGTCAAACAGGATAGCACACTGACAGACATCTGTCAGACAAATCCCCCGCCATTAGACGGAAGAGCGTAATTACCTTCGTGTCATCAAACACATACTCCTTACGCAAAATCTTCTCTTTCTCCGTCTCTACCACAATCACAAGCTTGGCATGCACTTTGTGGGACTTCACCAGCTGGAGGACTGAGGAATAATCACAGCACTTTTAAGGACAGGTGTCAAGCAGGATTAGGAATATGCAGCCATGCTAGTAGCTCTGTGAGACCTACTGAGGAGAGGCGTGAGTGGTGATGAAGACTGACGGGTGCGTGCTCACATGCTTCAAGTGACAACATTGACATGCGTGGTTTTGGCATGTAGATTATTTTGGCCCAGTTGGAGGGGCCCTCTTTTAGTACATCAGGTAGTTAGTCATCAAGCATTAGAAAAAAGATGATACGGTGATCTAATGATGTTGCTGGGTGTTCATACTATCATGGAAAAATAACTCTTGCATGCATCTCTACATCTACCAAACTATTTTTTAATACAAATACAAACAACACAAAACTATTATGATTTTTTTTTAAAAACAGTTATATTTCCTGATAATATGAACCTAATATACTCTTAGGCCCTGTCCCAATTCTCCCCCTACCCCTAGTTTTCAGCCCTACCCCTAAATTTTGCACGTTCCCGTGAGGGTAGTGGTGTCCCAATTCCTCTTTTCATCTAGGGTTAGTGGAGAAAACGAGTGTAGTGGCTATGAATCTGGCCCTACGGATCGAGGGATTTCAGATGCTGACTAGCTGACCGAGGGCCAGAAAAATTTCCCAGAATGCTTTTCGTCATCATTTGCGGACTGAATCAAAAAAAAAACATGGCGAACATTTCTTATTTCTTAGTGAATAAAATCAATATTTTGAGTTAGTTTCTGCATAAAAATGCGTTTTGATTACATTTCTAGCGAGAAATATATCTTTTACTTTCATAATATTCACTCAGTGAATGTAAATAATCACTTGTTTGCCCGTTGTTGCGAAGTCTTTTTCAAACCTCGCTAGAATAAAGGCTGATTTATGGTTCCACGTTACACCAACGCAGAGCCTACGGCGTAGGTTACGCGGCGACGTACGCCGTACCCTATGCCGTACCCTATGCCGTACCCTATGCCGTACCCTATGCCGTACCCTATGCCGTACCCTACGCCGTACCCTACGCCGTACCCTACGCCGTACCCTACGCCGTACCCTACGCCGTAGGCTCTGCATCGATTTAACGCGGACCCATAAATCAGCTCCGGAGCCTGCAGGCAGAAATCCAGAAATTTTCGGAGCAAATTTCTTAACAGGCATAGCTACAACTGTTAGATTTCCTCTATTAAACCAACATTTATCTTCCTAAATGATTTATTTCAGCCAGCGGTAATTCTCCACAGAGCTGCAGGTTTCTCCCCCGGGACAACGGCGCAGGGCGATCACGTCTGTACGTGAGCTGCTGCTGCTGCTGCGAGCCGGCGGCTCTTATCATCGCCGAAAACATCAGGTCAAATTTCTTAACAGGCGTTATTTGGATAAACTGAGCCCAGGTTGGGGATCTTAACGGTTACTTTTACGCCTGAAAAAACATTAAAACTTAATAAAGTGGCATATTAACAGGGCTACATCTGAAATTAAAACAGCTTTTGGCTCTCAGCTTCCTGATTTTAGTGGTGGTGCTGAAAGTAGGAGTAGGGGGAGTATTGGGACAGGCCCCTGGGAAGATTTCAAGTGCCCTAAAATCTGTCCCTTCTTTTTTAGGGGTAGTGGTAGTGAGGGAGGGCTAATGAAAGAAAGTAGGGGGTGTATTGGGATTGGGCCTTAATATACATCTAATCCCTTATTTCAGAAAGGTAATTCATGCAACAAAAAGGGGAGGAGGTCTGAATAGAGGTTGTTTCATTACCAACTAAGTTTAAAAATTGGTTGAAAGGATGATCTTCCAAACACGCCTCAGTCTTCAAGGAGCAAAATTGGGCAGAAGATGTCCAGTTTGTCATCTAAAGCTTCTGAAAAATCATTGAAACGTTTAAATAAAATGCAAATTATTCCTCTCACAGTTCCTGTTAAAGAAGGAAATGCACTTCTTTCCCCCAACAGTGCATGAGTCAAGAAATCAACACATAAAGGGCAAAGGTGCAAGCATTAGTTGTAACCTCATGCTCTCTGACAATCATTATTAAGGACAGCCACTTTCACAAATGTGGCTTTTTCAGCAAGGCTTTCCAGATCTCGGTGAGACAGTGCAAAACCACATTCTGCACTCGTGCACGCTAGTCCAGCTACCGCACTGGCCTGCCTAAGAATCTCCACATGTCTATACCTGGCAATTGCAAATGTTTTCTGAATTAAGGAGTAAAAAAAATGCTGTGATGATGATCCTGCATTCTTGTGCACTTTAAAACATATTTAAAGTAGAAATGGAGAAATGCAGCAACTGATGCTCCATCGCTTGGTGCCAAAACGTCTTCGAGTAAATATTATGGGAAGCAAGGCAAAAATGACAAAATGAGAATGAGTTTTTTATTTGTCTTTTTCATTTCCAAGCCTGAAAATGCAGGAATGGATGTATTTGAGGAAATGAAATAAAGCTGATGAGGACAAAATGTCATATCTTGGAGGATACTGTCAATCAAAGTCAAATCAATGAATAAACCTTCTACACTGTTCTTTCTTTCTCTATATTTCCAGCGTCTGATTAGAGGCTGTATGTAGTTCTCCCGTCTGGTCCCAAGACCTCTCTAATATGACGGGACATTGATACATGCAGATTACTTCCTTTCCCCAGGACCAGTTAGGTCCGATGGAACTGCTTGAAATAAGCGCAAACAACACAAATGCAAACTGAAAGCAAAAATAAAGACAGCTACACTTTTCTGCCTGTAAAATGTGCACTTTTCTTCATACTGGATAGTTAAACATGGGGAATTGTGTATCCGCCGCCACTACCTGACCTTCTGCTGTCAGTGTTTTTATGGTTCAGCAGACCTTTCGTCACATCTCATCTCACTCCAACAGTTCAATGCCTTTCTGTCACAACAGATTACAATAAAGAGACAAAATGCAAAGTACTAAAACATGTGGAGACCCTTTGAAACAACATCTTTGGGTGAAGCAGAAGCATGAAACCCCTTCTGGTGTTTGCACCACCGAGCTACTTTCATAAAGTGTGTGATGACCCAGTTTTTACTTCTCCTAAATGCTTTAAAAATACCACGAGGCCGTTTGTGACACTAAATCTATTGATTTGTTTCTATTAACAAAAATATAGTTCAAATTTATCTTAAAATAATTACACCCACAAGCGTTTTGCTTTAAAGGGACAGAAGTCCACACGTGGAGGCCGGAGAGTTTGGCAGGGACATTAACAGACGAGCTTCCGGGAGACACCAGTCTGACTCTTGACTTCAGACTTTATTTGATTTAAGCTTTTTAATTTAATTTCTCTTGTTGATTTATAAGGCACTTAACTCTGATAGTCTAAGATACATGAAGAGCGTAAAATAAGTTAAACATCTGTTTTCTTTCTCCTGTCGTATCTGCGAACAAAAAAAAGCATGAATAACGCTGACTTACGTCACCTTGAAGGTTGTGTTTGGTTTAATGAGAAACTTGCACAATTTGTTGCTTCCCAAAAAGAAGCCGTAATAACTGTGTAAAATGTAAATAAAAACACAATGCAGTGATTGGTAAACCTCATAAACATGGAATATAGAAAAGACACCAAATGGTTATACTAAGGAAATTGGGCATTTAAAGAAAAATAAATGATTACAAATTTGACTTGATGGCAGCAGCATATCCAGTCTCGGGCTGATGTTGACCCCTATTCCTTTAACAGATCCACTCACATCTGGGAACAGAGTGTGGGAGTAGAGGGCGGTCCCATCCTTGTCGGATGTACTGTAGTATTTAAGTATTTCAAGAGTCCTCTGTCTTCTTTGTCATATTTTTCATTTCATGATACAGCAAATGTTTTTATTTAGTGAAAGCTCTGGATTGCAGGTGGTCAGCTCAGCATCCAGGCTCTAGCAGGAAGCTGTGCTGTTGTAATAGATACAGTAGGTGGTTTAGCATCACCTTGCTGAATGTCTGCAAGGATTTCCTTGAACATGATTGTCTGGATGGGAGCCCATGTTGCTCTGAAACATGTAAATGCCTTTCAGGGTGTAAGTAAATGCCTTTCTGTTTTTGGTACAATTTACTTCTCCAGCCTCCGTTTGCCCACGACTCAATAGTTTTGAGATGCATAAAATGCACAAATCAGTTAATATTGTTCATGAAATGGTCAAATGTCTCACCTTTGACATTTGAATTGTGTGCTATGTTCTGTTGTAATCAGAATATGGGTTTATGACGTGTGCAAATCATTCTGTTTTTGGGTCATATTTCCATTTTTTGAGTTTTGGTTGTAAGAAATAATCTTTCAACATTTTTGGGGGGCCAAGCCTGGAGATGCAGCTAAACTATAAGACCGTTTTTGCCACCAACGAGCTCATTCTGCCAGAAAAAAATCATTAGAATTGCATAGTAATAAAGATGTTATAGATTCCTTACTTTTATTGTGCACAAAGTACTTGTCCTCTGGCCCATCTTTGGACTTCTTGAAGTACAGCTTTCCACCTTCGACATCAACTTTCAGGAAGATTTTTGTGGAAATACCAAGGGATTCTTGCTTGGCCTTCAAGCAAAAGAGGAATGTGATCACATCTTCTGCAAACCTGTGAATCTCTTATAATTTGTAGTGAAATCACAAATGAAGGGAGGCACCTCAAACGTAACGACAGGTATAAGAGAGTTCCTGTGACCGCCGTCGTATCCAACTGACTCAAAAACAGAACTTTTAGCCTGAAAACAGAAACACAGGAGAGTTTTATCATCCGTGGCGGACCACGTTTGTTGGTATCTCATATAACAAGACTATCACTTAAGGCTGGGCGACATGGACCAAAAGTCATATCTCGATATTTTCTAGCTGAATGGCGATACTCGATATATATCGATATTTTTTCTGTGCCATAATTGGGGTTTCCCCCAAAGCATTATAGCATAGCATCTCTGTTAGCTTCATTTTTTCTGAGGCAAACCCTTAAAAAAACAGTCAGTTTTAAAACAAAGCCTAATGTCAAGGTCTGTACAATATCAAAATGTATAAAACAAATGAAATAAAAATATATAATATCCCTCTCCTGCATAACAATTAAATTAAAATACACTGTGCAATTAATACAATGTAGACAGTAACAGGCAGACTTTTCCACTGAGGTTGACAGTTGTGCAAATAACAAAACATTTGTGCAAATCTCAAATAAAACATTCAAGTCAATTTGTCACAAAATAAGTTATATCAAAATAATATTTTATTTTATTTTTTTAAATCGATATAAACAATATTGTCTCGTACCATATCGCGTTTGAAAATATATCGATATATATTAAAATCTCGATATATCGCCCAGCCCTACTATCACTATAGCAACACTTTATACTTTACCTTATCCTCTATCGAGTAAAGCAATTTCGTCAGCTCCTCAAGTCTGTAGGATATAGAGTGACTTGAATTGGCTAAAATCTGAAAATAAAGGAAGTAATATATGATGAAGAGTTTTGCTTTTCCTTTTTTTCTTCTCTGCTTTTACAGAGTCTATAATATAATATTACAAAGGATCAGGGCTGCCACCGACTTGTTTGCAAAGGGGTCCGAGCCCCGGGGAGAGCTGCTGATCCAACGCCCGGTGAAGGATGTCCAGCGCTGGCATGACTCGGCAAATTTCGCTGCCTCGCAACAAAGATCAGTGCGTTGTTAAGTGCTCCATGGTCTGAAAAACGTTGTACGGAAATGCTTATATCTCAGAGTGAACTGTACCTGTTTAGATTTTTGCAGATTGAAATGATCAGCTTCTTCAGGCCAGGGAGGTTAGGGTTGCCGTTCTGTGCTTGCTCGGCATCTAAGCAGAGGGATGACCTGAAATATTCCTGGATGACCATTTGATGCTCCTCCGATAATCTGGAAATACGACATAAGTGGAAAGTAAGCAGGTGCCAAAATGTTTGCCAGGATGTTAATTGTACTGTTGATGCTGGACTGGCTACCAAAGTTCCCGTACTGTCAGTTGTAACCAGTACTCGAGTTATAAAAAAAAATCAGGGGGGATGGTGGATTTTATCATATGGGGACAGATAATTTGTGCTGATTACAAATAATATAATATATTACAAATAATAGCAGTGACCAAAACAGCTGCAGAAATACTGCAGGAATGACATAGCAGCAGTTAAATGCAGCCTTCTGTAAGCTTTAAATATCCACTGGGCTTACATCTAATACATCAAAACACAACAATAAAAAACACTTTTCTGAACTTATCAATATAACTCTGTCCTTCACAGGATAAGTAAAATGGATCACTGCAAAAACTCAAACTCTTAACAAGAATATTTGTCTTATTTCTAGGTAAAATGTCTCATTTTAGTAAAAAAAATCTCATTACACTTAAAACAAGACTCATCACTGGAAAAAACAACAATTTTCACCTGTTTCAAGTAGATTTTCACATAAGTAGAAAAATTTGCCAGTGGAACAAGATTATTTTGCTTGTAATGAGAAGATAAATCTTTCCCACTGGCAGAGAATTTTCCTACTTATTTCAAGTGAAAATGTACTTGAAACAGGTGAAAATTGTCAAATAAGTTATTTTTCTGGTGTTATTTTTCTGGTGATGACTCTAAATATTGAAATAGCAGTAAAACCACATTCATTGATGAAATGACATAAGGGATGGAAAGGGGGGATGGCAGTTTTACTGGGGGGATGATTTGAACCGTTTTTATTTCAGGGGGGATGCCATCCCCCCTCATCCCCCCTCAACTCCAGTACTGGTTGTAACTCACTATCCAAGTTTTTACGTTTTACTCCATTGATTCTTTTAGCTTTCAAAAGTGACCGTACATAGACAAGTCCATATGCTGCAGTCTCATCAGGTAGGTGTCTGATAAAGACTTGCTGCTCTGCTCACTAGTCTTGCATTCATTTTCTTTGGCATCAGCCGTGAAGTTCCTGGGGGGGAGCTGCGGCGGATGGTGGTTGGACTCTGCAACACCAAGCCAAGGAAGAGATTCAACGTTATTTATTGATCTATTTATTTGAACAGTTGTATTTTCTGCCTGAATGAGAGGAGGTTACGACCTGGATCCTCGTCTGCGTCCTCCTCCCTCTGGATGGGGTACTGCAGATGTGTGACCAGACCCAGGTTGGGGCTGTAATACGCCTCCACCAGCTCAGGCAGCATTGTGAAAAATCTAATAGGGACTCCCTCGGACGCCTGTAGAGCAGATCACAATGAAAATGTAACTTTTTTTCCTCATATCTTTGCAAAAAAGAAAATGAAACGTCATGTGTTCCTCTTGTTTTGAAAGGCCTGCTGAAGTCTTTTCTTACTCAATACGACTTATCTTTTGAATGTTACTTCCCATATGATGACTGTAGGAGCCATTATTTGTCTGCGTATTTCAGTCTGTTTTGTTTATGGTGGTTTGGGTCCACGTCATGATTGGTAAAATTGGTATTTAGGCGCAGGTGTACTGGGCGGCCAATTAATGCATGGGTGACGGGGAGACCGCACGGTTTGTTACCGCTCTGTAAGACACCTTTTCTACCAGCCAGAACCATCACAATTATTCAGATCACTCCAGAAACAGTTTTGCCTATACTATACACTATAAACACTACACTATAAACATGCTTTGAAATTAACAGTAACAATAATAAATGGGAACCTCACAGTGGACGTCGCTGTGGAGATTCATTCATTCACTCATCCATCCAGCTGAGCGTGTCAAAAAATAAGTCCTGTCCCGTATGGAGCCAAATCAAGGCCAAAAGTTTTGCTAATTTGAAAATAAAATTGTAATTGAAAAACTAAGATTTGAACCTGAAAATTCAAGTTTTGATCATGAACTTTTTTTTTTTACAGTTTACATTTTATTTTTTCAGTATCAGATCTTTTTTTTCAGTTTCAGATCTTTTTATTCAGTTTCAGATCTTTTTATTCCAGTGAAACTGAAAAAAAAGATCTGATACTGAAAAAAAAATTGAAACTGTAAAAAAATAAGTTCATGATCAAAACTTGAATTTTCAGGTTCAAATCTTAGTTTTTCAATTATAATTTTATTTTCAAATTAGCAAAACTTTTGGCCTTGATTTGGCTCCATAGTCCCGCACCCAGCCGAGTGGCTAATTGTTTGCCAGGATAGTCGCTATAATGACGGACACATTTTGTGTCATTATGTCTGGCATGTTTGAAGGTTGAGTTCATAAATGACTCGTTAAAGCTGTTCTGAGAGGGTGTTTGTCTCCTCATTACCAATAGTCAGCTGCTGAATCTGATTGTCTTTAAACGAGACCTTAAACAAAGGCCTAGCCTATGCATATGCAAGATAACGTTTGCACAAGACGGATTAATTATGGAAGCAGATAAAGTGCATGTTCAGGTCTTGTAGGTGTTACATATATTTTCAGTGTTTTTGTCAACATTGTTATTAATCAGGTCTTCTGTGCCTGTGGAGACCGCTGTTATGGATCTCGGCATCCTGGCACTTCCTGCCGTTGAACCCATCCACGCTCCAGCCCTCAGCTCATTTTACTCACACGTGTTTTGATGTGATGCTTTATACAGCATGTTTCATATCAGAAGAACGATGACAACCATTATCTTCCTACATATGAATGCAAACTCCATGTGATTTACATGTAGCCGGGGTAAATATGGGGCCTATGAAGCTTATCTAGCTTGTGAACTTTTGTGAAGAACATGGAAATTATTGGAACCTCAAAAGTTCCTCAAAAGGTCTGTCTGGTGCAGCCGGATCTAAAAATGAAGGGCCACACTGGCGTCAGGAGCCTCCCAAACATAAGAAGGTGTTTCCACACTGCATCTCATTATAGCTCACATTACAGGATTTATGTTTCATAAAAATACATATATCAATAGACACCTCAGCTTTGTTAATAGAAAATACAACAAATAGAAATATTTGAAGTATTTACTCTTTTTTGGAACTGCAAACCAGAATTTACAATATTTAAAGCCTCTTTAATGGATTTATAATGTGTAATGATCACTTTCTTTGTATGAGGTCCTGTTCTCCGCTTGCATTTCCTGGTCCTTCTTGTCTGGGGACATTTCTGGGCAGCAGCCTGAGACACATCGTGTTCTTTGGCTCCTCGTCCTATCCTTAACCTTTAACCTAATCCTAACCCTAAACCGAGCTTTAGCAATATTTAGAAATGCAGCGCGGGACTGTGTCGACCAGATGAAGGCCTTCGCTTGCTGGAGTGCAGTCGGTCGTAGAAAATAAACACCCACACATTTGTGCAAAGCAGAGAGAACAACTGAAGGCCTGAAGCTGAACGGCTGCTCTGCTGCTGCGCTGAACATTCAACACTTTGTTTCATTGTGAAGATCACGCATCTAAATTGCAGAAGTATTTCCTTTGTGCAATGGACAAAAGAAGCAAAGTCCTACATGAAAAAAGCAGTGTCTCACTGATTCAGTACCTTCAGAGCTTCTGCTTCACCTGTGCATACTCTGATTTATCTTTTATTCTTGAAACTTTTTTCTAAAACCGGTTCTGACAAAACATTTTAGTCTACCTTGTTCACCTGATCATCCTCTTCCCCTCCTTTTCAGCACATGCTCATGTCATCTACCTCATTCACCTGGGACAGTCTGCCGTCCGACTGCACCATCTCCAGCTGACATTTTGTCATGTTAGTGTTTTATCTTTGAAGCTTTATCAGCTGCATCTCAGCCAGTACAAGAGTAAACTTCAAGATAACGGAAGCTACCAAATTATTAGGCTTCAACCTCCCATCCATGACTGTAATGTTTTGAAATAGCAATCTGTTGCTTAGTAAATGTAGAAGATTGCATTTGGACATCTTAACTCTTAGTTAAAGTTACATCAGCTGAACTCAGATGACACATTTCACTTTCCACCAGAGTCCTGGCAGCTCGGGTCACACCGGTACCCACCTGAACAGAGAGCTTTTTGTCCTCGTTTGGCAGGATTCTGTATGTGTACACGCACTTCTGGTATCTGCGGTTAGGAATAAAATGCAAATGCCTGTCATTGGAATAGGACACGTACAGCAGGAGGGACAAGGAAGCGTGTTAGCAGATGCATTCATTGCACTCAGTAAAGCCACCGGACTGGTCCTAGCGTTTCTAAATGAAGTCTGCTCTGTGAAAAATGTGCAAAAGACTGGTGCAGACAGCAAAGGGTGGTGCTTTGTGGCTTAGAATGAAAATAAAGGGGAACTAGTTTTGGGTTGCAGTGTGTGTGTGTGTGTGCAAAAAAAAAATGTGATGTGAAACAGTGCAACACAGCAGGGGAATTTTTACTTTTAAGCATGTAACTTTAATGGTGCACACCAAAACACATGTTTAAACAGTCCTATTTGCTTTCATTAGTGACAATCTACAGCTCATATGCTCATGTTTTGAAAGTTTTCTGCACAAGGGAAATGAATCAGCTGCATGACATATTAAAATTACTTGCAAGCTACGTCCGCAATAGTTAAATGTAAGGCACTTACAAAACGCAGAGGGCATACGCGCCCTGTACGGACTCACTGTCCCGGATGAGAAAACTTCCATCTCTTGCAGCTTTGGAGAGTAGATCCTCAGCTTTGCTTCGAGTTATATTACCATGGTACCAAGGTTGATAACTTGGCATCCTGTTTCTCACCCAAGAGCCCCTCAACGGTTTCGCATCAGCTCTCAAAAAACCATGTGCATGTATGTATATTCCAGCAAAACAGTGTACTCTCAGCTAGTCGATCGGGCTATTTTCATCTTCCTCCGGTGCGTTCGTCAAGTCCTTTCTTTTACTTGATCATCCCCTGTCCCCTGAAGCTGTTAAAGGAAGCTGCTGCAGGCTCTGGTCTGAACTTCCTCATTTGAGCGGAGAGGAGGGCCTTGGTGCTGCTGCATGACAGATCCCCAGAGCTGTAAAATGGAAATGCTGATTTTCTTTTTTTTTTTTTCTAACACTAGGCCATTCTTCATCACCTTATTCAAATGATTAACCAACACGTTTAGATATGTCACCAGTTACACGATCTGGAGACAGAAATGTCAAACCGCACGTACAAACTGAGCAAAAAGGGAAACTTGGGAAAAAAGTCAAATCTACAGATTCTTAGTTTTAAATGAGTTAAAACTCACAGGATTAGAAGCTGAACTTGGTTGCCAGTAGTGTTGTTTTGTATAAACTCTAATGCAGTCATTAGCATTGCATATTTACACCCAGGATTTGGCCCAATTTTGATTATGATGCTTTTTAATCACGTGAATCAGCAGCGCTTGCGAGCTCTTTAACGTATTTACATACAGGAAATATATGCTCTGAGTGACTTGCTGCGTTCATGTGACGGACAGGAAATTCTGCAGAAATAAGGGGAGGAAAAAAAAAAGGCTGCTCTCAAACCGCAACATGGGTCACATGATTCGAAAACAGAAGTACGCAGTGACAAGACACTCCACCCTTGGATGTTTCTGGCTTCACTCTTAAAATAGAGTTTTCACTTTCATATAATGCATGTCAACGCTGACGTGAAGGATATTAAACCAAACTTTTGCTTTCATCACGTAACTCAAAGGTTTGTATAACAGCACAAGAAAGGGAGATAATATCAGCACAAGATAAAGAGCTAATAAATGATGAGTCAGATTATTGACATGCACAGTTTTAATGAGAGCAGGGTGCGTTTATACTGAGGAAAAGTAAATACATCCTGATGTAGGTTATAAGCTGTGTCATTTCTTTTTTTTTAACAAATAAAACCACTCATCCTCCTGACACGTATAGCAGAAGAGCGTTAGAAAGCTGGATAATGACACATATATGTACAAGATAGATTCGTCCAGGACAAGAAAAGGACACATCACAGTGAAGTCTTGCAGCTCAGCTGTCACAGCTGCTGCTCCACGTAGACGACTGATACTGAGATCCTGGACACTTCATAATCAGCATTAATCAGAACTGATACTGGTGGTCATGAACAGAACAGACAATCCTTTTGTCTTGTGAACAGCTTCAAATCGTCGACCACAAACTACAGTACTGAACAAACGTTTTGATGTAATAGTTCAACAGAGAAATGTAAAAGTTGTCATACTTTCCATCAGCATCACATTTATGTTTTAATTCATGGCAGCTCTGTCTTAAAGTTATGGTGCCAGCACTGCTAAATACAACATAAATGAAAGCCAGACTGTTCACAATAATAACTAGTGAGTATTTGTCACATTTGCCTTGCAATGGAAACTGCAGCTGGAAAGTAAAGAGTTAGACTTTAATATGTACACATTTGAACCATTTTTCCAAAATCACTGTCACCTAAAAACTTGTCTTTGTTAGATTCATAGACTTTCACACAGATTGTTTTATACTAGGTGGAGTTTGTCAGACAAGAACTTGTTGAGAAAAAAGTAGAGAGAGAGAACAGTGAGACCCACAGTGACCTTGGCGAGGGTTCGGGGTCGCCATTATTACAAATCCACTGGCTTGTAATAATGACCCGGTGAACCCCCTGAGTTCAGCTCTAAGACCTGATTTTACTTAGCAAGTTAGCAAACTTTGGTAATACGACCTGTTATATCACTGATCACCGATTGGTGCCAGTTTTTAAAAGGTTTCTGGCTCCAAAAGATTTGTTGCAGGGTAAGTTGCTAAATTCACCCCCCTTCATCATCTTGGAAAATAAAATAGTCTCATTTACAGTACGTCTAAGTTTAAGACAAGTGAAATCTTTTTCTTCACTGATACTCACAACTACGGTGGCCGACGAGGGCCAAACGCACTGCAACGGCCTAATGCGTCTCAGTTAAGGAAAACGGCTTCAAGTACAGAAACGATTCTAATTCACAAACTCAAAACGAGGTACAAAAAGAGGAACGTGGTGCAAATGAAAAAACGTGCTGCAAAAAACAAAGACAAATTCAGCATCATCAAACGAACTGCAAATAGAGAAACGATGCAAAGCACAAAACAATATAAAACAGGAAACCATCTTCAAAAGAAAAACGCTTCATAACCGGTCACTACAACAGGAAGTGCTCCAAACCTGCAGGGGGCGCTTTCGGCGTAACAGCTCAATGGACAGACACACACAGTGTTTACATCCATGGTTTAAACATACAGCGGGAACGGTAATGTGATTTTTATCCGACTATATTTATATACGATGTTTATATCACTGTACAACGCTGCACATTACGAGACGTTTCTTTATTATATTTTACACCAGACGATACAAGGCTGCACATAATAGGGTACACATATTGATATAGTCTCTCTACATCCCGTGTGTCTGTCCATGTGTGTCTTTGAGTTTGTGAACTTGAAGCCGTTTTCCTTGAGTGAGACGCATTAGGCCGTTGCAGTGCGTTTGGCCCTTGTCGGCCACCGTACACAACACATTTAAACTGCTTCTTCACTAACTTTAACTCCCTCACGCTCCCCTCGATCAGAGTTGAAGCCCAAATACACCATTTGTATCGTCTTTTATTGCCTTTTCTTTTTATTTCTTATATTCATTTGACTGTAAAGCCCTTTGGTAAACACTTTTTGTAAAAGTACACTAAAAATACATTTGACCTTGACTTGACCTTTGGGGTAATAAAAGAAAGAGAAAGGTGTTTTCCATCCCAAACCGCCATGGTTAACATCCCCCCACCACTTGTCCAACTAAGGCTTAAGAAAGCCAAACAGCCTCAGCTGAAGGACAAATTTCAAGTCCACAAAAAAACAAGTGTCGTCATTGTGGCCACGCCTACGTCTTTTATATAGTCTACGATGTAAAGTTATCTGTCCATCATCTACATGGCTTCATTGTTTTCAGGGTTGTGGGGGAGCTGGAGTTTGTCCAAAGACCGTGGGGTCGGGGGAGGTGGGGTGTCCATCACAGACCACACAGACGCTCACCATCATCCACTCACACGCTCATCGCTGAGGACCCTTTCAAAACTCTGAGAAAACCAACGTAAACACGGGGAGAAGATGCAAACCCCACCCTGAAAAACCCCAACTGAGGCTGGAATTAGGAGCCTTCTTGCTGTCATGATCATAAACCCATAAAATATTGTGGTATATACAAGACTGTCTCAGAAAATTTGAATATTGTGATAAAGTTCTTTATTTTCTGTAATGCAATTAAAAAAACAAACATTTCATACATTCTGGATTCATTACAAATCAACTGAAATATTGCAAGCCTTTTATTATTTTAATATTGCTGATCATGGTTTACAGCTTAAGAAAACTCAAATATCTTATCTAAAAAAATTAGAATATTCTGGGAATGTTAATCTTAAGCTGTAAGCCATGATCAGCAATATTAAAATAATAAAAGGCTTGCAATATTTCAGTTGATTTGTAATGAATCCAGAATGTATGACATTTTTGTTTTTTTAATTGCATTACAGAAAATAATGAACTTTATCACAATATTCTAATTTTCTGAGACAGTCCTGTAATTATCGTATCTATAAAGTATGTAAATTGTAATTGCTTCGAAGATAAATGAGCTCATAGGGGACATTTGATGTGCTTGAACCAAGAGGAACCACTGAGACCCAGAACACATACAAGATCAAAGGTTACAGAACCTTCGTTACAGCGTAATAAACATCATCATCAACATTTCCTTCTAAATAGTATTCTCATGTAATCTGCTCCCGCCAGCCTCCGCTGGTCACTGAAGTGCTATATGTACATGTGGGTTTATGTGTTAGAGTGCAGGGTGGACGTGAGAACTAGGCCCCGGGTCCATCTTCCACTTTCAATCCAAATCAATAGTCCGCTAGAGTCCGAGCAGAGCTGGCTCTGCTGGAAAAGTCTCGTTAAAGTCCCTCAGAACTCAGACTTGGCGCTCACGGAGCTCTCGTGCGTTCCCTTCAACTCTCCGCTCGTGGCCGCGGACATTCCCGTCTTATCTCTGCAGAACAACCGCCGGAGAGCGCCGCGGAACTTCTCGGCCCCGAACAGGTAGACGAGCGGGTCCATGGCTCCGTTCAGGCAGGTGAGGCCGGAGGTGAGGCGGTTGGCCGTGCTCAGGGCCCGCCGCGCCCGGCAGGAGACCCCGGGCTGGCTGTAGCCCAGGATGAAGGTGGCCCTGCTCATGTGGTACGGCAGGAAACACACGATGTAGATGAGCATGACGGCGCCGATGGTGCGCAGCGCCCTCAGCTTGAGGGCCGGCTCCAGCCGGGAGCCGCGGTGCAGGCTGTGGATGATGAGCAGGTAGCAGGACAGGGTGGCCAGGAACGGCGGCGTGAAGGCCACGGCCAGCGAGATCAGCGCGCTGCGCGAGGCCTTCTCTCTGTACAGCTGCAGGCACACGGTGGTGTTGTCCACCTGGGCCGTCTGGTGGGTGACGAGCAGCGGCGCCATGGCCACGGTCACCAGAGCCCACAGGGAGAAGCTGACCATGTGAGCGTAGCGGCCCTGGCGGATCTTCAGCGACCTCACCGCGTGAACCACGGCCAGGTAGCGATCCACGGCCACGCAGGCCAGGAAGTAGAGGCTGGCGTACATGTTGACGTAGAACAGGAAGCCCACCACCCTGCAGGGAACCTCGCCCAGGGGCCAGTGGCCCCCCGTGAAGTGGTAGGTGGCCCTGAGCGGGAGGATGACCACGTACGACAGGTCCGCCACGGCCAGGTGGATCAGGAAGACGTTAGCGGGAGAGGAAACCCCTCGCTGGCGGGAGAAGATCCAGAGAGCCAGGCTGTTCCCGCTCAGCGCCAGAACGAACACCCCGATGTAGAACCAGCCGAAGAACTGGTTCTCCATCGTCCTGTCTGCGGCAGCACAGCCAGATGACTGATTTGAGAGCAGAGGTTGCACGTCCACGGTAGCAGACTCCATTATGGTGCTGAGGAGACAGAAATGATAAGAGATATATGCAGATTAATTTCTCTGGAAAGCAAGAACAGGCTCAGTTGTTGCTGTTATTGTTGTATTCAGTACACGAGTTGTAAAAAAAAATCAGGGGGGATGGTGGATTTTATCATATTGGGACAGATAATTTGTGCTGATTACAAATAATATAATATATTACAAATAATAGCAGTGACCAAAACACCTGCAGAAATACTGCAGGAATGACATAGCAGCAGTTAAATGCAGCCTTCTGTAAGCTTTAAATATCCACTGGGCTTACATCAAATACATCAAAACACAACAATAAAAAACACTTTTCTGAACTTATCAATATGACTCTGTCCTTCACAGGATAAGTAAAATGGATCACTGCAAAAACTCAAAATAAGAATATTTGTTCTATTTCTAGTTAAAATGTCTCATTTTAGTAAAAAAAATCTTATTACACTTAAAACAAGACTCATCACTGGAAAAAACAACAATTTTCACCTGTTTCAGGTAGATTATCACTTGAAATAAGTAGAAAAATCTGCCAGTGGAACAAGATTTTTTTGCTTGTAATAAGAAGATAAATTCTGTCCCACTGGCAGATTTTTCTACTTATTTAAAGTGAAAATTTACTTGAAACAGGTGAAAATTGTCAAATAAGTTATTTTTCTGGTGATGACTCTAAATGTTGAAATAGCAGTAAAACCACATTCATAGAAATGACATTATGGATGGAAAGGGGGGATGGCAGTTTTACAGGGGGGATGATTTGGACCGTTTTTATTTCAGGTGGGATGCCATCCCCCCTCATCCCCCCTCAACTCCAGTACTGGTTGTATTATCAATTAGGTAACAAATGCATGATTGCAAGAGATAAAAACAGCTTTTATAACGGCGGTGCACCTACAGTGCAGCTCTGACCTGCATGTGAGTCAAGGACTGATTAAAAAACACAAAAAACCTTAATTGTTAGTATTCTGAGAACTACCCCAGTAACAGGAAAGCTCAACCCGGCCTACACACAAAACAGACAACAGGCAGGAACACTGTTTGATGCCACGCCAGCCTCCAAAGGTAACAATGGATGTCAGTGTCCCTGCTTAATGTGCCAAAGCCCTCAGAGCACGTAATTACTTCATTCTGACCATTGGACTTCCTCTACAAAGTCCAGGAAGTCAGACCGGATCAGTCGCTCTTCGCTCTCGTCTTCACAGCTCGACTGACCCAGCTCTCTGACTCGCAACAACTGAATTATGTCAACTGAAAGACAAAGTTTAATGAGCAGACTTTTAAAACCTTTATGCATCTGAGGAAGACCAAATCAGACCAGCCGAACAGTTCAGAGTTGTTGAATAATAAGATGATATCTGTGTGGTTCATTTAACTTCTTACAGACTTGATGTTTCAGAAAAAAAAGTGTTCTATGTTTCAGAAAGCTGCAGAAAAGTTATTTTATCTTCATTCCTGTATTCAAATATCCAGCCTAGCTTGTCACAAACACTCACATCAGTAGTTTGTGTCTTGTTTGCCTATTCAACCAGTCTAAGCTTCAGCTTTTCCTACTAATTTTAGTTAAATATTTATTTGACCTTTTTCGTTAGAAGTGTTTCAATAAGGCTGCTATAAGTTTGATTTTGTCAGTCTAAAATCTTCCACAAACATCAGTTTGTTTGGGATACTAAAGTTGTAACAGCGTCAAACAAACAAGGATAAGGAGCTTGTTGTCAGAGCGATAGACCGCCAAACAGCTGAGTAAGAAAACAAGGTGCAAGTTTACAATTTCTATGTCCTTTATTTGTGATCTTAAAGCATTTGAAAAATCTTCTTATGCAAAAGTATTGGGGTCAATGAAGGGTCAATGAAGAAAAAAATAATAATTCTGAGAAAAAAGTAAGAATTCTGACTTTTTTTTTTAGAAATGAAAAAGAAAACCCTCCCTAAATTCTTTTTTTCTTCCGTAAATATGGGATCTTCTCACATTCAGATTTTTTTGTTCCAGTGTGAGAAATATTTGACCAACAAGTGCTGAAGGTCACGTTAATAATGAAGCAGTGTTTGCAGTAAGATCCGATCAATCACCGCTACATTTTATCCTCTGCAGGACCTCAGTTATGCAACACAATGTATCTGTCTGATGTAAAAGTGCAGCGATGTGAAAATCCGATGTCTGGCGTTTGTTTAAACGGTTATGACTTTTATGAGGTTTGTGTTGTTTCAGACGGCACAATTCTGATCCTCAGTGGCAACCATGAACTGGATTCTTCAAACTGAGTTGTGTGGTTGGTCTGGTGTATCTAAGACACCAACCCCCTATTTAAAAAGACAAACAAATCCTTTTGATATAATGCATTTTACATGATAATCATGTGCTGATTTGCCCCCCAATGAGCTTTGCATTCATCACAGAACACGCCAGGGTTTGTTTGTTTTTGTTCTTGGTAAAAGTGAGAAAGATGGTTCAGATCAACATTCCTCAGACACACCTAGAAATGAAAAACCACAGTGGTGTCCAACTTTGGCAAGCTCCGACCCTCCCATCCTCTTTTCTGTAGCCTTAGCTGGACATCTAAACACTACTCACGAGGGTGCGCTGACATAGTCTTAAATAATCGAAGGGATGGGTTCTCTTTAACTTTCTCTCTGGTGTTTGTAAAAGCTCCAAAACTAACATTGGAACATGTGTAACTCATGAACCTGTCATCACGTATCCCATTTCTGCAGCCGAGGGGAGTTTCTCAAACATAGCATGCTGATAACTAAAAAAAAAAAAAGAGAAATGTAATCAAGGAGCAATGCACAAAAGGATTGTCTGTTTTGAATTGGGCTTAATCTCTCTTTCAGCAGCTCACGAGCCAGAATTGCAGCCCATTAGGAGCCAGCCAGATGTAGCGGTACGCCTTAGTAAGTAGTGTGAGACCCGCAACCAAAGATAATTCTCAGCCAAGGTTCAGACTCGGAGCTTTCACTCCTCCTTAAAGAAAGAAATAAATAAAAGAGAGGGCTGCAGTCCCAGCAGGGATAACAAACCGGGAGCGCACCAGCTGAATAGAAAAGCTTCCATAAATGCGGCTCTCTGAGGGATAATCCTCGAGAGTAAGAGACAATCGTGAAATTTGCCGTCATCACGGCGATCTGATTTAACAAATGTGTGCAGGCGTTCAAACAACAAGAGGACACTGAGCATCCTGGCATCGGTCCCCCTTCAAAACTGCTACAGCAGCATTATGTGCTCACTATTCTTAACTGGAAGAGCAGAAATAAGAATGAGGATTAAATAAAAATTGTCTGTATACCCTTGAAAGCTGGTGATACAATAATATTACTTCAAATATAAAATGTTAAAATGAATGGATTTACAATACTTAATTGAATAAAATAGGGGAAAAAAGTTGCAAAAAAGTTATTTATTTGACAAATAGTTACTGTAGATAAAAAATTGATCTTTTTAATTATAAGGCAGGAATTTATTTTGACTCTGCAGCTTCACTATGCATCACTACTCCAACAAAACATGCAAATGAACAAACAACAACCTTAACACAAAGAAGACTCACCAGCGCTCCTGTGAGGAAAACTTTGCTGCTTGTGGGAAAAGTGCACAACAATTAAGAGATGAGGGAGTCGCGTCTGGAGCGTCTCTCCGCTGCGGTTTGGAGGAACTGGCGCTCTGACACAGGGAGTGCTGTCCTATAACCCCTCTCCTCTCCCTGAAGATGTCCTCAGGAATGAGACTGTAGCTCTTTTTGTCTCTCAACAAATTTGATAACAGAAAGGGGTCCCGATGGGAGCCTCGCGTTTGAACCCTGACCCCACCCTTTCTTTCTCCATCCCTTCTCCTCAGAGAGCCACTTGTGCGCTCTACAATAGCTTGAGTCAGAATAAGCGCCGCATTTTAGCAGCAGGAAGAAGAATGGCATGCCTCAGTCGCAATGAGTTGTCGGGTATGACTCCATGGAAACCGGGCCCAGTGGTGTACCGAGTGCCTTCACCATGAACACCCCCCCCCCCGCTGAGAGAAGATGGACTGTGTTGTTGATTGTGAAGTTTATGACTGAAGTCTCAGAGATGATCTGTTGTAGATAGACTGTTAAATTGTAAGGAGGGCCCCACTCTCTATGGGACGGCCAGGGAGGGGGAAAAAAAAAAAACAAGCTCGAGAAGGGGGGGACGCTCGGAGGAAACAGAGGCCCTTGTTGCTCTCTTTGCCTCCCGGGGGCATCTGGAATTGGAATGCCCAAAAATAATCAGTCACATAGCCGTTGGACAGATGTGGAGAAAGCACCCTCTGGTTGCGGGGGGATAATATTTCTTTCAAACACAGACTTCACAGCTGTGTTTCAGACACATCGTCCCTTTTTCTCCTCTGTATCATCGATATGCAAATGGTATTCTGTAGACTTGAATGCAGCCACTATGTGTGCGGGGCTGTGGAGAGGCTTTGACATCGCTACCCTGTTAATCTACTGCCAACTGCTAATTGGGCCGGCCGCCCCTCCCCTTTGTTTAGCTTGTCTTTGTCTGCCGTGCGTGCGGTTAGACCTACTGAACTTGAGTTTAATATCAAAAACACATCATTCTTATCGCTGCTTAGAGGACTAAGCTGCTCACAGTTTCAAAGGAAATGTAATATTTGGATTTGAACTGCATCGTTGCATCAAACTGCTGAAACGTGGAAACTCACATGTAAACAAACCAGCGTGCACAGACGTAAGTATCCCCTTGAGGATAGTCACGACAGCCATACTTTCTGTTTCATATTTCTTATTGATGCAAAAGTAACAAAGGCACTTACATATGCCAGGGCACATTGGTGACAGCAATGGACTTGGTTGTATGCACCAGAGAATTTAAATTTACATATTTTTTTAAGAACAAATAACGATAATAAAAAACAAGAGTAGATAAACAATACAATAAAATAGACATAGTCAGTATGAAATAATTAACTGGGCACATAAACATAAGGATAGACAAAAAGTAAAGATCTTAAAAAAAAAGAAAACCCAAGTAAAAAAAATAAAAAATAAAAATAAATAAATAAATAAATAAATAAATATATAAAAAGGGTGTGGGGAGGGGGTTACGTTGTTGCAAAAAAGTCCATAAACGGTTGCCATTTATTATATAATTTGTTCAAGTTTCCCCTTCTTGAGTATCTAATTTTCTCTACTTTTAAAAAGGACATAACCTCGTTAATCCACTGTGTACTGGAAGGAGCACGACAGCCATACTTTCTGTTTACTTTGTCCCGATTTGATAATTCACTTAAAGGAGCTTGAGGCAAGAATAAGAAATGAGACTCATTAGCGCCACGACGGCCGTCGGGGGTACTGCAGCCAACAGCGAAGCCGGTGTCGTGCCAAAAAGTTATTGCCTGCCAGAATCTGATTTCTCCCCTGAAAATGGGTCTTTTTACCTGCCAAAAATTGATTGAAGGCCAAATACAGTTAATGAAAGGTTGTTTCTGCCTAAATATGACTTGATCTCATTCTTGAGCTTCATAATCTGAAAATCTGACGTTTTTGCGCTATCGTTTAACGGGCTGCTGTGCGCGCTCCCGCGGCCACAAATCAGTAGAAATCAGATTCTGGCAGGCAATCAATTTTTGGCACAACACCGGCACGGGAGAACGGGGAGAACGCGCATGCAGCGTCATTTGACGTCACATCCGCAGGACAGCGCGGGAAATTCAGGCCCAGAATTGCAGCACATTTTGCAGCACACAGCCTGTTCAAGGCAACGGAGAGATACACTAAAGGACTCGTTCGTTTTGGTTTGGAACGCTTCATCTGACATTATTACTAGAAAACTTAAAACGTATACGCATTTTTTTCATAAATCCTGCCTCAAGCTCCTTTAAAAAACATTTTACTCTTTATTTTCTTTATTAAAAGCTGGAATGTTTGTCACACATTAATGGAAAACACACCAGTCTGGAATAAACCAGAATCATTCCTTTGCTAGAATTATCCCACTAAATGTTTGTTGATCAGCTTTATTGGAGCTGTTCCGTGCCGTCAGCCGTATGAAGCAGCGTTGCAGTGACTGGGCCCCCGTCTTGTGTTTAGTAGGAGTACAAAGGCCGACGCGGCCCTCCAGCCCGCCCTGGGAGTGTATAAACCCACCCTGGCTTCATACACTCCCACTTTCACTAGCTGGAGGCCGTCGTGCTCAAACAAGATTAACAACGCCCTAATAAAGGCAGTGAAGGGCACTAAATACTTGCAACAGGTGACCAATGTGTTGTGGAGAATTTACTTGTTTTTTTATCCTTTTCTTTTCCAAAGGAGGTAAATTCAACCTCAGAATTTAAGACGATTACATTTTTAGATCAAATAACAGAGGAAATGGTCTCAAAGGCTGTAAAAACAAATGCAATTAAGCCAACATCTGCACACAAGCAGCATATCAAAAGAAACGCTCTTCAGTGGCCTCTTTAGTATTGCTACGGGCATTGATTAAACTCATAAAAACCAATCACTGCTCATTACAGTTACAAATTTAATTTGCTTTTTAATGATAATCACTTTATGCCTAAAAGGGGCCTGGATATAACTCAAATTAAATCTGACTGCATGGTTGAATGACGGCAGCTCCGCAGACTGGACGTAGTTGTGCTCATGGGATGTTTTTGGTCAAATGCCCCCAAGCTTGGCAATTCTCCACAAATTATTAAGTGTCCCGTTTGATATTTGTTTCCTTTGTTTTTGTTGTTTTCCTTGAATGGAAGATTGATCCGAGCACATAACCAAACTAAAATACCTTTTCCTGTTTTTGTTCATTTCACCAGGTGTGTAGAGTAAAAAGACAGAATGACCACAGAGTTGGGTTTAAACATGTTTAATAGGCTGGAGCTGCACAGCCCTGAGTATACAGTAGTAGCTGAGACACATAGGCGTGAAATTGTTAATAGAGAGCAGCAAAACAACAGAAGAGACTGAATGAAACAAGCATCCATATGGAAGGTTTAAGCCTTTGATTTGACCCCATAAACACAAACAGAATAATTTCTTTGTAAATGTAAGCATTGATAAACCTTGTTCCCGGTTGTCAGGGCTGAATTTAGCTTCACCGGGAAAAATGACAGGATTTGAGTCACAGGCTTGTCATGAAAGAAACCCTGGTCTCAATTCTGTCATGAAAACGCTCAGCGACTGTCCTGACTCACTCGTGCAAACAAACAACAACAGGATGTGTTTTATATTTAGTCAGCTCAGAGGAGTTTTCCAAAAAAATGGAAATTACGAAAATAAATTTGTAGAATTACCAGAATAAAGTCATAATATTACGAGAATAAAGTCGTAATATATAATATAATATATAAATATAACTTCACAAGATATTCCTCATTTTAACACAGGGAGAAGATGCTCTTCCTGTTAGAGTTCTCATAAATTACCACTTTATTCTCGTAATATTACGACTTTATTCTCATAAATTACCACTTTATTCTCGTAATATTACGACTTTATTCTCATAAATTACCACTTTATTCTCGTAATATTACGACTTTATTCTCATAAATTACCACTTTATTCTTGTAATATTACGACTTTATTCTTGCAATGTTACGACTTTATTCTCGTAATATTACGACTTTATTCTATTACGACTTTATTTTCGCAACATTATGACTTTATTCAGGTAATTTTACGACTTTATTCTCATTATATTATGACTTTATTCTCGTAATTTCAAATTTTTTTTTGTCTTAGTTTGGCCCTAATACTTCGTCGTAGTTTTGTTTAGGAAAGCACGCCTGTGAACACTTTTAAGAAATCATTATCATTATAAGAGCTTAAGTAAATGTGTGAATGTTCCTCCTTTGTTATTATGCTCCTTGGACATAAACTGAAATTTTGCTTCATATAAAAATGATATCCGAGGAATCAAATGGCATCTTATTTCCACAGCGTGCTGATTGCTCCTTGAAAAGAAGAAATAACTTGTGCAGCTGCAATCAGACGTCAGCTCCACTTCACATGTTGAAGTGTCGGTTCCTGGCCTGCGCCGGCCTGCGCTCTCTCAGGTACATGTTGACGTAGGAGGTTATAAGATCGTCCATTTTGTAACCCTTTGGGGGGGGGAAAGAAAGCAAAAGGAGTCAAGAGAAGAAAACTGGAGAGCTTCTACTTTGGCTCTTGTACAGTGACACCTTACCTGTGACGTCTCACACAGGAATTTGGTCCCCTTGACCAAACTCCCAATGGTCATGTGGAAGTAAGTGCTGCCACTGCACCAGTTAGCAATGTGGTTGAAAGGATGACTGGCCAGAACATCCTTGCAAAAGAAAAAAAGAGTAATAGCGGTTAAAACTAAGAAAGAGCAAGATGCTGAAATAAAGACTGTTTATTAGAATGTCTTTGTTCAAAAGCAACCTTAGTTTTTGGGTGGATGATTGTGAATCCTTGCTTGCTGATGGCTATCCGCACGATATCTGGGAAACTGGTCTCTGATGTTTGCTGAAAAGAAAATTTGAGGCAAATGACTTAGATGCTCTTTACAGTAGTTGTGACTAGGTGCTTTGTCCCGCAGGCGCCGCCCTGGTGACAGAGGGTTGTGCACGACTGGGGAAGGGCGAGCGCATCAGATAAACCAGCCAGTGGCCCAGACGGGTCACCGGTGGGGAGATAAAGTTACCTTCACTTCGAAGAAAGCACAGCCAAACGTTGGCCAGCGGTACACCGCCTTCAAGTAGGCGATCTTGGCCTCTTCAACGGTCATAGCAGCTTGTTTGTTGTAAGAGTTGATGATATTCTGAAAAATAAAAACATACACATCACTGTTAGTAAAAAAAAAAAAGTATTTTTAATGAAGTCAATCATTTTCCTTCGGGGCATCTGCCCTCTATGCTGAGGGAAGTTTATAATAGTGACCTTGTTCATAGAGTTTGGGTAATTAAAAGGATGTGTCTTATGACATTGTGTATTTTTTATCATCGTAAGGATGGAAAGCAACACTGAATGTAATAAGATTTATTCCTCAGAGAGCGTCTGCTGCTTACTACACAGACCAGCGCCATCGTTACAGGACGTCACACGATCCTTAACCAAATAAACACCCACACAACGCGGTTAATATTACACCAGTCGCACATTCGCTGATATGAAGCGTTAATCATCCCCCACTGACCCAGGCGATCAATAATCTGTGGCCAGTTAACAGTCGACAGTGAGGCTACTATTACCAATAATCCGTTTATAAACAGCTGCACGGCTGCTCCGGATCTTTGTAAAGTAATAGTGGAAAACAGAGTGCGGCTTCATGCCTGCAGGTCATGCAGGCTCCGAGACGGAGCGATGGCACCGCTCAGCTCTCAAACCCAATTTTTTTATTAAATGATATTAATCTTCAGACAGGATTAGGTTGTAAATAATTTAAATGTACAGTGCCGATCTTGGCATTTCCGTCAATTATGTTAAAAAAAAACGCAACAAAGTTATTTCAGCTTCCTTCTTTCAGCGTTCCTACCTTCTTCCACTCGTTTTCAGACATGGCCTTCAGCTGGTCGGCGGGCACCAGCTCCTTCAGCATCTTGGGAACCGTGACAAGCTGGTTTTTGTCACTGCCGAACTTCACCCTGAAGAGCAGACTTGCAATGTTGACCATTTCCTCCTTCGTGCAAACGTGCCAGCCCCTCAAGTACTTGGGTAACTCCTGGAAGACAGAAAGGTAAACTGTGTTTGTTATTTCAGGACCTTTCGACAGACCTGGGCTGAAGATTGGTCATTAAACCATATTACATTATCTATCAAATAGACCTGCAGATAAAAACTGGCCCGTATCAACAACTTTTTCCATCTGCCCCAGTTGACTAAGCACAATGATGGTGATATAATTTGATATAATTTGCGCCTGGTGCGATCATGTCTATGAAGATATTTGGTTTTTGCATCACGTTTAAAAGGGGAAAAAAAAGCACTTTTCAAAGCTGCTCTCAAAATTTGTGAGTGGTTTTATTCAAATGCACCTGAGGGAAATGAAAGATACGATCAGCCTCCGTGTCTCTGCCGGGGACCACACTGAACCACAACTTCCTCATAAAGAACACACTGTAGGACACGTTGACTATTCCACCTGCAAAAAACACACAAGGAAGATTTGACAGGTTAAATATAAACTACTGTCAAATGTGAAAATGTGTCCACAAGCAGGTGACGCGCTGCTACCGTCTTTGCTCTGCCGGGATCTCTTGGTCCAGTCTGTGATTTGTCTCAGACTGTCAAAGAAGTAGTCGTTGTCATTCAAGCTGAGAACCTGACAAGAAAATACAAAGAACATTCCATCTTTGTTCATTAAAGATTCTGTATGAAATAACAAATGCTGAAAAATCCTTGAATCTAAATGGAGAACGGCGAATGAACCTTGTCTTGCATGACGACAAACATGCTGAAGCCGTCTGCTGACATCAGGCCCAGTTTTTTGGAAATGTTCTGGATGAGATCCTTGATCTTGGTGCTGGTTGCCACTTCAAATACCTGGAGAAACATGAGAGCAGTCACCGGCATTACTGGAAGAATATCAGTGAGCTTTTTATTGGTAGTTTCTTATGTCACCCTATTGCGAATGAAAGAAAACGCTGTTCGTACCTCATCTGTGTCATTGGGGAAGTGGATTTTGTGGAAGATCTGGGTGCTGTTCTGCTGGATGGCATCTAATTCCACGGGGTGTGGCGGCAGCTTTCTGGGCTCCATCCTAAAGCAGATGCACAAGCGCTCAGTCACATGTCACAGTGCATACTTTACGCTGAGCCTCGTTTGAACTGAAGCTTTAAAGGTTAGTTTCTGTCAGTAAAAACAACTATTGATATTAGTCTCTCATTCGGAGCCATTCCTCAAATGCCTTCTGCATTTAAGACTTAAAAAGACGTAAAATAAACCAAAAGCAAAATTCAAGCGCTACTTAGTAGCAGCAATGGGAATCGAGAACCGGTTCTTGTTTAGAACTGGTTCACAGTGTTTACATTTCTTGGAATCTTGTTCGATTCCCTTTTCAATTCCAGTGGGCAACGTGCATAAGCCAGCAGTCAATAGTAAACATGGTGCCCAAGCGATACAAACGGCCAAAAGTCTGGTTACATATCAGTAAAGACGATGACAACAGGGCAACGTGCAATACTTCCTAAGTGAATATTTCATCAAAGGGAGGAAAAACTGCCAACATGCAATAACATTTGCGCACACAACAGGCAATAACAATCAAATAATGTTGTGTTTTCGATCTGCTCCGGGCCAACGTCAGTAATTCTCAAGCCAGCAGCAGCAACGTTAGCATGTCCTCATTGTTGTCCTTTTTTGCCCAAGTGAGAATCGATAAGGGAATCGATTAAGAACCAAATCCTTAAGCAAAATCGAAAATGGAATTGGAATCATAAAAATCTTATCGATTTCCATCCCTAAGTAGCAGTGGTCAAACCCTAAATTAGCAGACATGAGGTCTTAACACATTGTTCAATCCAAAACTAAACTCTGTATTTAACAATGCTTAAAACTGCACACACTTTTTTCACAAATATACAAGAAATATATACACAGATGTTGTTAGGATGCGTAAGCCAGCCCAAAGTTTTAAAAATACTGCTCCTCTGTGAAGAAATAGCTGAGATTAGACCAGCTCTAATTGTGATGAGCTGACTTTGTCACAATTCGTTATACACATCTACGCAACTTTTGAGTAAACGTTATGACAACTGGAGTCGTTGCAGGAATAGAAATGAACCTGCCAAGAGGTTCTGGACATCCATCGCAGGTAACTAAAAAGTTAACAAAAAAGTAAATTTGCTGTTGAGCTTTATCGGTATTTCAAAGTATCCGTTCCGTAATAGAAAAACACCCACTGAAGCTGCTACACACAGAGAAAAAAATCATAAAAGCAAGCGACTGTTTCCAGCTGTGTCTCTCAGCTTGCTGTCGTTTGTGTGAGCACGGTCATGTGCATTGTATGTATGCATGGTCATGTATGTATGTATGTATGCATTGGTGGTTAATTGTGGGTGGGGATCTTTTGCAGAAAAGAGCTGAAATGTAAACGTGGACGTGGCTGAGCTGGAGTTGAAAACAGAAGCAAACTGATGTGGATGTGGTTTGTTACACACCACATCCCTCCCTCCCTCCCTCCCTCCCTCCCTCCCTCCCTTCCTCCCTTCCTCCCTTCCTTCCTTCCTTCCTTCCTTCCTTCCTTCCTTCCTTCCTTCCTTCCTTCCTTCCTTCCTTCCTTCCTTCCTTCCTTCCTTCCTTCCTTCCTTCCTTCCTTCCTTCCCCCAAAGACAGCACAAGGGTTACCAGATTAATCCTGAGGTATCACATCATGACAGCACAGCAGACTGTCTCGTTATCTGATAGTCATGACTAACCCGACATGGTGCAACTGAGCTTTTTTTTAAAAGCTTCATGAGCTGCTCTATAAATGGACCCGGCTCTGAAAGCTTTGGACACACAGACAGCATTCATGTTTGGCCCGAGCAACTTTTTTTGTGTTGGTGGCGTGTCGGGGGTCAAACCTCAGAGAGTTCTTGAGCCGCTGCAGACAGTCGGGGGCGAGGGACTCTCTGCTCCGCGTCTCAATAAAGCGCTGAGCGTGTCTGAGAAGAGGCTGGCTGGGAGGAAACAGACCGCAGCAGAGCCACAGCAGCTGCCAGCCCTGCTCCACGCTGAACCTGCAGGAACACCAGGGGGTTTAAGGACGTGGGACGGGATTATGCATCACATTTACTCTCACCCCCCCTGGAAACAACATTTCTTACAGGAGGTTAACAGTATAATTCCTTAAGTCACAGATATGTGAAAGAATGACCAAAATGGTATCGTAAGTACTCAAGTTGTAAAAAAAAAAAAATCAGGGGGGATGGTGGATTTTATCTTATGGGGACAGATAATTTGTGCTGATTACAAATAATATAATATATTACAAATAATAGCACTGACCAAAACACCTGCAGAAATACTGCAGGAATGACATAGCAGCAGTTAAATGCAGCCTTCTGTAAGCTTTAAATATCCACTGGGCTTACATCAAATACATCAAAACACAACAATAAAAAACAGTTTTCTGAACTTATCAATATGACTCTGTCCTTCACATGATAAGTAACATGGGTCACTGCAAAAACTCACAATCTTAACAAGAATATTTGTCTTATTTCTAGTTAAAATGTCTCATTTTAGTAAAAAAAGATCTCATTACACTTAAAACAAGACTCATCACTGGAAAAAACCACAATTTTCCCCTGATTCAAGTAGATTTTCACTTAAAATAAGTAGAAAAATCTGCCAGTGGAACAAGATTTTTTTGCTTGTAATGAGAACATAAATTTTGTCCCATTGGCAGATTTTCCTACTTATTTCAAGTGAAAATTGACTTGAAACAGGTAAAAATTGTGAAATAAGTTATTTTTCTGGTGTTCTTTTTCTGGTGATGACTCTAAATGTTGAAATAGCAGTAAAACCACATTCATTGATGAAATGACATAAGGGATGGAAAGGGGGGATGGCAGTTTTACAGGGGGGATGATTTGGACCGTTTTTATTTCAGGGGGGATGCCATCCCCCCTCAACTCCAGTACTGAATATCGTACAAATGCAATGATAAATCAGAGAGCCTGAGAAGAGGTGACATGTTTACCTGTTGTTGTTGCTGGTCATCTGCTTCATGATCTGGCAGTAAATCTCATTCCTGAGAGGCTCGTGCTGAGTGGCCGGACCAAAGATCATGTCGGTGAGTTCCAGAGGACTCTGCATCTGCCTGGCGGGATAATCTCCCATATACTTCAGGATCGGTACACAACAGTTAAGGAGCAACAAAGACAAGCATCTTGAACCCAAAAAAAGAACCTTTTTTTTATTTGAGGGTGATATTAGCACTGAGATGATGTAGCTGATTAAGATTGTTTGGGTAAATTGATAGGAAAGGGTGTCAAAAGATTAAAATTCTGTATTTATTTTTTTTATATACAGGACTGTCTCAGAAAATTTGAATATTGTGATAAAGTTCTTTATTTTCTGTAATGCAGTTAAAAAAACAAATGTCATGGATTGATTACAAATCAACTGAAATATTGCAAGCCTTTTATTATTTTAATATTGCTGATTATGACTTACAGTTTAAGATGAAGATTCCCAGAATATTACATTTTTTTTAGATAGGATATTTGAGTTTTCTTAAACTGTAAGCCATGATCAGCAATATTAAAATAATAAAAGGCTTGCAATATTTCAGTTGATTTTTAATGAATCCAGAATGTATGACATTTTTGTTTTTGGAAAATCACAATATTCTAATTTTCTGAGACAGTCCTGTATGCAACAGGCCTATCATCAGCCTATTATCATGTTCTTGCACATGTAGACTGATAGTCTGAAACATTAAAACTAGAGAGAAACAATGCTCTGTGATCTGGCGCTGACGTGCATGTTAACCTACACTTACTGCAACCCCCCCCCCCCCAGCAGTGGAACCTGCCAAAACAGCTTAGGAAGTGTTCACAGTGTTCTCACAGCCACCAAAACTCCCAGATACCTATGGTATGGGGATCTGAGAGTTGTCTTTGGTCCAATCCACAAAGAGCCCACAACCCACAGGACCCACTGCCAGTGTCAAATACCAGATGCCTCAGGACATCCTCTTTTTCTTTCTTTTTTTCATGCACTGACTGTTAAGTGTTTGTTTAGCACCATGAGGTGGATCTGCTGGGTATGAGCCCTCAATCCCACACCCCCACACCACTTCTTCCTGGATAGCTCCATTTGCAAGGACTGTATTTAATTATCACTCATATCACTGCTTCTACAAAGCACTCCTGGTCATCATTGCATATCTATACTGTACACCTGTAGATACACATACATTTAGTTTATCTGTATATGTTGTTCATACTACATCTTACGGGACTGTCTCAGAAAATCAGAATATTGTGATAAAGTCCTTTATTTTCTGTAATGCAAAAATGTCATACATTCTTGATTCATTACAAATCAACTGAAATATTGCAAGCCTTTTATTATTTTAATATTGCTGATCATGGCTTACAGCTTAAGAAAACTCAAATATCCTTTCTAAAAAAATTAGAATATTCTGGGAATCTTAATCTTAAACTGTAAACCATAATCAGCAATATTAAAATAATAAAAGGCTTGCAATATTTCAGTTGATTTGTAATGAATCCAGAATGTATGACATTTATGTTTTTTTAATTGCATTACAGAAAATAAAGAACTTTATCACAATATTCTAATTTTCTGAGACAGTCCTGTATATTACCCACCTGTATATTGATATAGTACATATAGCTAACTTATCCCAGCTCTTCATATCACCCTTCTGTACATACTCTTGACTGTATATACTGTTTATTCTGCACAGACTGCACTTGCTGCCTTTGCACCTCTGATTAGTCAGGCAAAATCAGGCAGGAACTCATGATGTAAGGACAGATGTATGAAGGAGAGGCTGCTGCAGGGCTGTGGTGGGTTTGTGTGCTCTAAGCGGGTTCTTGAGGGGCTGGAGCTCACAGATGAGCTCCTGTGTGTTGTGGGCTGCCTGTTGCACTCCTCCACTCTGTACACATGTCTGCACTCTTTCATTTTAATAGTGCGCAATCTTTCAACAAACCTGTGAGAAGTCCTGCAAGCAATTTGTGTTCAAACTGAGTTTACTTTTGAATATAAAACAGAAATCAGCTGTCGTGATTTAACTTGCACACTTTTTGATTTTCTATATTTATTTAAGACTTTATAAGATTTTTAGTCAAGACAATAAATACTACTGGGTGTTGTATTCAGGCCGATATTAAAGAGCTGGTTAAGCTCCTGCTGTTGTAGGTCAGGCTACTTTGTAGACGCATATAAATAAAAGAGTGTGCGTTCTGGCACCGTCACGAACCCCGCCTCTAATGACAGTGAACTAGTTTGGTGTAAATTGACTTAAGGGGAAAACTGCTCTGTTAGAAATTAGACTTGTGAAATGAGAGCAAGTGATGCTCACTGTGGGAGAGTTGGCTGATTCCAGTTTATATCCAGCATTGGAGGTCTTCTGTAAGTCACTCTTAGTGGCATGAATCCTGTTGGATAAGGTGTGAAGCCCCAGGGGGATTGTAAACAGATGAATCAACTCTGTCAAGCAGGTGAACATGTGAGCAGATCAATATCTACTCTGCCTGGAAAATGGTTCAAAGACAGCTTAAAAGCACTCAAGAGCACATATTTTGGTGTCTGAAGCGATTAAGAGTTTGAATAATCCAACATTACACATCCTGTTAGTTTGCTTGTCAAAGACCCAGCTCAGTGGAATCATCCCGCCCCCTCATCCTCATCTCCAACCCAAACCTCATGTCAGGCTGCATTTGCTGAACCACAGATTTGGGATAAATGGTTCGATCTTGTTTCTCACGTCACCAATAACACAAATTCTCATCATACAGTTGTATAGTTTACTTCATTTAAGAAAGGGTTTAGCTCAGGGGTCGGCAACCCAAAATGTTGAAAGAGCCATATTGGACCAAAAACACAAAAAACAAGTCTGGAGCCGCAAAAAAAGAAAAGTCTTGTGTAAGCCTTAGAATGAAGACAACACATGCTGTATCTATAATAGTTATAACTGTTTTTTTTTCATTATGCACTTCGAGAAAAAAGTCGAAATGTCGAGAAAAAGTTGAAATGTCAAGATTAATGTTGAAGTACAATCTTGAGAAAAAAAGTCGAAATGTTGAGAAAAAAGTCGAAATGTTGAGAAAAAAGTCAAAATCTCGAGAAAAAAGTCGAAATGTCGAGAAAAAAGTCAAAATGGCGAGAAAAAAAGTCATGTCAAGATTAAAAAGGAAAGGAAAAAGGAAGAAAAAAAGAGAAAAAAAGAAAAAAAGAAGAAAAAAAGAGAAAAAAGAGAAAAAAAGGAAAAAAAAAGAAAAAAAGGAAAAAGGAAAAACAAAAGAAGAAAAAAGGGAAAAAAAAAGGTCAAACATTTTTTAAAAAGCTCCAGGGAGCCACTAGGGCGGCGCTAAAGAGCTGCATGCGGCTCTGGAGCCGTGGGTTGCCGACCCCTGGTTTAGCTAATGGAGCCGAGCTGTTTTTTTTTTTTTTTAATCCAAAGTCTTATCTGATCAGTGTTCCATGTCAGAAGGTTTGTCACTGTATCAATAATCATTCACAGTTTGGTCTGGAGGTATTAGTTTTGTTTTTTCCAGCCGAATGAAGGCCTTTTCATTCGCACCTCGTATCAGTAGCTCCACTCAAACTCCAGACGTTTTACCTGCTTCACAGTTTTATATTGTTTTTTTATATTAGGGGTGCGTCCCAATACTCCCCCTCGCCCTCCTTTTCTTCCCTAACCCTAACTTTTGCGCGTTCCCGTGAAGGTAGTGGTGTCCCAATTCCTCTTTTCACCTAGGGGGAGGGGGCATAACGAGGGCTAGGGGCTGAGAATAGCCCCTTCAAATCGAGGGATTTCAGATGCTGACTTGGCGAGCGAGGGGGTATGAAAAAAAGAGGCTCTGCGTCGATTTGACTCGCCGACCGAAAGCAAACAGGCAGACTGGTCTCAGAGAAATAGAGAGAAATAATCCTGTGACTCGTCAGATTTGTTTTGGATGTTTCTGATATAATAGTCTTCAGAAACCACAAAGTAATCCAGCTGTTATCTGGGTAATTTACACACTTTCAGATAAAGTTGCGGAAGATCACGCCAGAATAAAGGGATTTATGGTTCCGCGTTACACCAACGCAGATCCTACGGCGGAGGTTACGCAACCTACGCCGTAGGCTCTGCGTCGATTTAACGCGGACCCAAGCTCCGGACCCGGCAGACAGAAATCTCTAAATTTCGGAGCAAATTTCTTAACAGGCGTAGCTACAACTGTTAGATTTCATCTATTAAACCAACATATTCCTAAATGATTTATTTCAGCCGGCGTGATTCTCAACAGAGCTGCGTCCCGGGAGAGAGTGTCTCTCCCGGGGCTGACGGAGCAGCCTGACCCGGCGGAGACGTCTCTTCTCGGGCTGTGAGCTGAGGCTGCTCCCCGGGGCCGGCGGCTCTTCTCATCTCCGAAAACATCGGGTCAAATTTCTTAACAGGCGTTATTTGGATAAACTGAGCCCCGGTTGGGGATCTTAAGGTTACCTTTATACCTGAAAAAATATTAAAACTTAATAAAGTGCCATATTAACAGCGCTACAGCTGAAATTAAAACAGCTTTTGGCTCTCAGCTTCCTGATCAGGGTAGGGATGAAAACGAGGGGTAGGGGGAGAATTGGGACAGGCACCTGGGCCAAGTGCCCTAGATCTCAAGTGCCCTAAAATCTCCCCCTTCTTTTTTAGGGCTTAGGGAAGAAAAGAAGTGCGAGTGGAGAAAAGAAGGGCGAGTGAAGGAGAATTGGGATTGGGCCTTAAATTCATTATGGTGGTGAATAAAGGCTAATTCATGAAAACGGTTTTTGTTCAAATACTCGTGGAGCCCAACACAGACACTAACCATCGCCACTATCCCTCTCAAGTTACGTTACTCTGCCTAAACCTGTACGAGCAACGTCGACAGCAGCCGCCCAGCTGGGGAGAGGGGTGTAGGTGGGAACACACAAATACATTACAACCCCTGTGGACCACACTGGTCATCTGATCAGCTCCAGGGTCTCTCTGAAGGTCGGGAGGACCAAGGACCTCATCAAAAGACAACATAGACCGTTTCTCTGGTCACATTCCCCTCACAGATAGGTACTGTATGCATTAGTGCCCAAGATACGAGCGCTTTCAGTGATGTCACACCCAGACGTTGTGTTGTGAATGACTTAAAGCCACATGGTAATTCTTCCGAATGCGTATCAGCTGGATAAATCCTGGGCTTTCACCCATTCCCCGGAAGTAGCATCTAAAAAGATGGAAAGCTGCTCTTTGAAGAGCTAGGGACAACTCCTGCCAGTGCAGACTCAAAAATGATAGTTACAAGAACTATTAAAGGTTTCTTGTGGTATGGAAGCACCTGATGATAATCCACATGTGCACTGACACACACACACAACCAAACATGCAAACATACATAGAAATAAGTGTTACTTGGGGTTTAAAGAGGATATCAGTGAAGGCCAGACAGGCTTTGTGCCCGAGCTCCGGGTTTCCTATCAGCGCCTTGAGGAGCGGCTGTCTGATCGGCTCCCTGGAATGAGCCCACAGTCTCTCAGGAGCAGCATTCCTAGAAATCACCTGGCGGTTCACATCCTTTGCCGGCTGCCTGTTGGACCAAAGAAACAGCACAAGTAATGGTGATATTATTCATGCTCCCCTGGTCAATGCAGATGGAGGTGAAGTGGAGTCTGACCTGAAAAACTCAGAAGAGAATTCTTTCAGCGTGGCCGGAGCCACCCTGGTAACTGTCCCCGTTTCCTTCTGGCTCTCCTGGATCAGGTTCTTCCTCTGGACTGGTGACAGGCTGAACAGGGTCTGAAATAAAAGGTTATCATCTATTATTCACAGTGTTGTGCTAGTTACTGAAAAATAGTAACTAGTTACTATTACTAGTTACTTCATTAAAAAGTAACTCAGTTACTTAGACCAAAAAGTAATGCGTTACTATGAAAAGTAACTATTTAGTTACTTTAAATAAAAACATTATTTTAAATGCTCCCATTAATGCCCCTCTAGCCTTCATTTCAGCAGGTTCTGTATGGATTTGCATTGTGCATCGTGTTCTTCACTTAAATAGTCTCCCCGCTTCTTCACTTCCTGTGTCAATAACGTTGGTTGCTTAGCAACAAGCTGAGAACGGCCAATGAGCTTCAGCAGCAGCTCAAGAACCTTTGATGAATCATTCATTACAGTCTCAGATATAACCAATGGTAGCATGTCGGTTTATAAGAATCTTTTTGCCCAGAAGAAAAAAAGAGCGAAAACAACGACCCATAACTATTTTCTTTAAAAAAAAACACACCTGCACCGCGGCTTTAGGAGAAAAAGACGCTACAGCGTCGGGATGCAGCGGCTCAGAAGAGCAGGGAAATACGTGCGAGGCGGTGCTGATCTCTGCAATTTGAAGCCTTCTATAATAATTGTAAAAAGAATTTCACTTATCACGGGTTCTTTTTGGAACGTAACCGCTGCGAAAAACCAGAGATTACTGTAATGACAATATCTCCACGTTGCGAAACTCGCCTTCTCTTGGCTCGCCATGACCGTCATGTTTTTGAAAGCACACACACACACACACACACTACGTTTCCTCTGGTCTCCGTGTGGGGGAAAAAAAGCTTCACTGTAGCCAGAAATAACGGAGTAACGCACCGTTTGGTAACGGTAACTACGTTACTGAATTTAAAAAGTAATGCGTTAGAGTATTAGTGACCGCAAAACTAACGCCGTTACTAAACAACGCCTTAGTCCCAACACTGATTATTCAACATAACTGGGGCACAAGAACGTGTCTGAATGAGACGAGGGACTGACAACTCCGTACCATGACCTCGTTGGTGGGTTTGCTGAGCGTGGGCAGTATTAGGATGGCCTCGCTGGGGACGGCTCCCGTCTTCTTGGTGCTGCTGTTCTGACCCTTGAACCAGCCGTGTTTCTGAGAGAACTCATCGTCTTTGATGAGCACAATCAGCTCTCCTTTTTTGAAGCTGAGGAGTGTGGGGTCATCTGCAAAACATATATTCAATCAATTTTCATTCTGCAAAAAAGAGCCATAAGAATAATCAGTAGAAAACGATATAGAGATCCAACAAATCCATTATTCCTTCAGTTAAAATTGTTGAAATTTCATGAACTAGTAGACTATAGTATTCTGCAAATTATGTTTAAAGCTCATAAAAAAACTTTACCAATCAACATTCAGAAAAGATTTGAAAAAAGAGAAAGCAAGTATAACTTAAAAGGAACAGAGATTTAAAAAAAAAAACAAGATTCAGGACTAAATTGATGGAACGTTGTGTTTCTGTGAAAGGAATCAGTTTATGGAACAATCTGAATAAAGAAAACAAAGAATCCAAATCAAACATTACATTCAAAAGAACAATTAAAGCGTGTATGTTAAGTAAATATAATGAAATATGTTAGTTAAGTTTGATTGACATACCCATAGACGGCGGTAATTTTATTTTATTTTAGTTTTTTATTCACTTAGTTGTTGTTTTTTTAAATTTGTAATTTATGTTATTTGTGAATTTATTTCTTGGAAAAAGGGGCAGATTAGATAAGATTCTACTTCTTTCTGCTCCCTTTTCATTCACAATTTATGAACATTTATATTTGTATTGAATTGTTTGTTTTATTTTTTGAATGAAATAAAGAATAAAATGAAAAATGAAAATGAAATCTGGAGTGGAGTGGAAGAAAACTCAAGAGATGAGCCAACTGCCAGTTGTAGTGGAGTCGGGGCTCTGACCTTGACTGTTGACCTCCGTCAGGGCCACGGCGTACTGAGAGCGCTCCGTCATTCCACTGAGGAACATGGTGACCAGCTCGGCCATGTCCTCGGCTGTGGGTCCACTCAGGGTGAAGTCTCCTTTCAGGGTCAGCAGACTCACCTTCTGGCCAGAGGCTTTACCATCCCTAAGCAACAAACCACACCACAATGAAGACTTTAAACACTTTCCAGTCCCCTTGCTTGTGTCCCTGAGCCCCCTGCACCAGTACGAAGCAGCGCTGACCTTATGGTGTTGACTGCAGTGACTTCAGGGAAGGAGAGCACCAGCAGCCTCTTCTCCCTCTCATCCAGGAATGTGATGCCGCTCCAGTTGATGGCCACTATGAACTGGCTCTTTGGCAGCGCAGGACCTGGAAACATCGATAGTAGCGGGAGTTACAAGGCCAACAAGTTAGGTGGAAGACTTTTTAAAGTTACAAAGAAAGAAATGCAACAGCTGTTTAATCCTGGCCAAAATAAATAAAATATCAATGAGAATAAGAGGAATAAGACCTGAAATTATTCACTAAATTAAATCTTCATGAACCAAAGCAAAGTCCAGTGGGCTTGATTCAGGCCTTTGAGGAATTTTCCCTCCACAAAGATGCAAACAGATGTACCGTATACCATCACCAGCTGGACGAGATTAATGACACTAACTTTCAATGTTTTTTATATGCTCAAACCTTCAGATTTTTTTCAGCCTGATACTGATGAAGAATATAAAATGTATTTTCAATATATGTGGATTCTACGGAAGAGTATTAGGGCCATGCAGGAGAAAAAACATTTGAGAGGGGAAGATTATTTTTTTATTGTGCACTTTGAGAAAAAAGTCGAAATGTCGAAAAAAAAGTCGAAATGTCCGGATTAATGTTGAAATACAATTTCGAGAAAAAAGTCGAAATGTCGAGAATAATGTTGAAATACAGTTTTGAGAAAAAAGTCAAAATTTCACCTTTTTTCTCACAATTTCAACTTTATTCATGAAATTTTGACTTTTTTCCAAACATTTCGACTTTTTTCCAAACATTTCGACTTTTTTCTCGACATTTCGACTTTTTTCTTGAAGTGCATAATGAAAAAAAAATCTTCCTCCTCTCCAGTATTATTTTTATTTTTCTCCTGCCTGGCCCTAATACTCTTTCGTAAGATTCAAACAAGACTTCAGGTATAAGTTTGCTGCTCAAGTTCTTTGAATATAGAAATGCTTCCGACTGCCGTCAAACTGCTTTCGAAGTTCTTGAACATATTTTATGTCATTAATTCACCTTCCTAAGTTGTAAATGTTGTTGCTTTCCGACTTTAAATGAAGGAAGTTAGCACATTATCTCTGCATTTACAACACAACACAGCAGCAGGTTTCTGCAACCAGACACCAACCTGTCAACTTGGTGACGGCAAAGAACCTGGAGAAGAACATGGGCCACTTCTCTCTGGCGTAGTCGACTATCTCGGCCTTCACTCTGTCTGTTTTCTGTTTCGAGCTCACAAACGAACTCTGGGGTGGTTCACAAGAGATACAGATAAAACACGTTTAATGAACTGATAGTGAGATTAGTGGGATTTCTTCTAATGATTTCCATCATCACCTCCGTGCCGTTACTGACCTGAGCGTGAGCGGTGCTGACCATCTGATCCCATTTGGCCTCTGACTTGGCCTCCAGCAGAGAGCTGTTGATGCAGTCCTGCACAGCCTCCCGAGCGTGGGCCGGGCTGCTCTCCGAGCCGTGCTGGATGTACAAATGCTTCGCAGCGATATTGACGACTTCGTCTTCCTGGGAGAGGGAAGTGTGCAGTGAACAGCTGTGAGTCTGGACCTTTCTGGGGGAGTTTCTGCAGATCACCGTGAGCTCACCTTTTCAGTCTGGTACTCCCCAAGCTTCAGGCCATGGATGACCTGTTTGTAGATGAGCTCGGTGCTCATCTTATCGTCTTTGCAGTCGTGCCAGGGGGTGAAAACCTCCTTGCGGAAGAAGAGCCGCCACGGGGCGTGCTGCTCCTGGCCGCCCTTCCTCTTCACCTCCTGCTCACACTGGGAGATGGCGTCCATCACGTGCCCTCGGCCGCTGCCCAGAGCCCACACCTTCAGCAACGGACAAAACAACTGATCAGCCTCTGGCATTTAATCAAGCGTTGCTTTTCTGATTTAAAAGCAGTACTGGAGTTGAGGGGGGATGAGGGGGGATGGCATCCCCCCGTGAAAAAAAAAACGGTCCAAATCATCCCCCCTGTAAAACTGCCATCCCCCCTTTCCATCCCTTATGTCATTTCATCAATGAATGTGGTTTTACTGCTATTTCAACATTTAGAGTCATCACCAGAAAAATAACACCAGAAAAATAACTTATTTTACAATTTTCACTTGTTTCAAGTAAATTTTCACTTGAAATAAATAGGAAAATCTGCCAGTGGGACAAGATTTATCTTCTTATTACAAGCAAAAACATCTTTTTCCACTGGCAGATTTTTCTACTTATTTCAAGTGAAAATCTACTTGAAACAGATGAAAATTGTTGTTTTTTCAAGTGATGAGTCTTGTTTAAAGTGTAATGAGATTTTTTTTTTTACTAAAATGAGACATTTTAACTAGAAATAAGACAAATATTCTTGTTAAGATTTTAAGTTTTTGCAGTGATCCATTTTACTTATCCTGTGAAGGACAGAGTCATATTGATAAGTTCAGAAAAGTGTTTTTTATTGTTGTGTTTTGATGTATTTGATGTAAGCCCAGTGGATATTTAAAGCTTACAGAAGGCTGCATTTAACTGCTGCTATGTCATTCCTGCAGTATTTCTGCAGGTGTTTTGGTCACTGCTATTATTTGTAATATATTATATTATTTACAAATTATCTGTCCCCATATGATAAAATCCACAATCCCCCCTGATTTTTTTTTACAACTCGAGTCCTGTTTAAAAGGGATGTTCAAACTTCAGGAACTTATGTCACTTGAGTGGCCCTGAAGGCAAAAGCTCATCACGAACTGAAAATGAGCCAAAATTTTGACTTTTTTGAAAAATGGGATGGTGATTTTTCTCTAATTTTCCTTTTTCTTCAGGGAAAAATCTGAATCTGACTGTTTTAACAGTTTTTTTTTTAAATGACAAATCAACTCACCATCTATCATAGACAGATATGCGTTCCGCTCTTCTTACCTTCTCATACATAGCCACATATATGGAAAAGCCGAAAGTGTCTTTGAGTTTGATTTGGTTGGCGACGATCTGACAGATCTCTTTGGATGTAGATGCTGAGTCGACGGGGAGGTTAATGAGGCGGCCGTCCATCAGCATCACGGACACGGTCATGGGCTTTTTAGTCTTGGTGGCCTGTCACAGTACAGAGGAAAGACCAACAAAAATCACTCATTCTGCATGTGAAAGTTGCTAAAAATGAACTTCAATTTAAAGAAAAAGACACAACATGGTCATTTTTCTACTCAAATTACCAAAAATGAGGATTTAGTTTAAATTCAGATAATCCAGATTCTGAGATATGCTTCTTTCAGACCTCATCTGCTACCTAAATATAACTCAAGATAAACAGATTTGTGGTGCTTACAGAGGAAAGTTGCTGTTTTATAACTCAACAATGACATATTTGTCCAGAAACAATGCTCTGCAGCCACGATAAATCAATAAGCCTCAGTGTCGTTCCACCAAAAATGTAGTTGCAATGACATCTTTTGAGAGGGATTATAATATACTTGCTGTTCTAAATGACAAACTTGCAGCTTTTATTAAAGAAAATGTAAGCACATAAAAGGAAATTCCACCTCCACCGGTGGCATGAAAAGCCATCACAGTAGAAAAACACACTACCACTGACTAAACTGAGGTGGTTATTGGAAATAAACGTAATACTGGTTTTAATCTACTGATCTCAAGTGTTATCAGTGTTTCTCAAGATAAGTCAAGTGACCTTGAGAAGTGCAACTCTCATTTAGGGCCAATCCCAATACACCCCTTACTTTCTACCACAAGCCCTCCCTCACTACCACTAGCCCTAAAAAAGAAGCCACAGATTTTAGGGCACTTGTAATCTTCCCTAGGCCCAGTCCCAATACTCCCACTACCCCTACTTTTCAGCACCATCCCTAAATTTTGCGTGCTACGTCACTGCGTGGTTTACGTTCGGGTACGTAAGCGACTGCGTAGTTACGTTTGCACATACGTCACATCATATCAGGAAGCCCAGAGCTAAAAGCTGTTTTAATTTCCGCTGTAGCGCTGTTAATATGCCACTTTATTAAGTTTTAATATTTTTTCAGGCGTAAAAGTAATCATTAAGATCCCCAACCTGGGCTTTAGTTTATCCAAATAACGCCTGTTAAGAAATTTGATCCGATGTTTTCGGGGATGATAAGAGCCACCGGCTCGGAGCAGCAGCAGCTCACGTACAGACGTGATCGCCCTGCGCCGTCATCCTGGGGAGAAACCTGCAGCTCTGTGGAGAATTACCGCTGGCTGAAATAAATCATTTAGGAAGATAAATGTTGGTTTAATAGATGAAATCTAACAGTTGCAGCTACGCCTGTTAAGAAATTTGCTCCGGAAATTTCGGGATCAAAACTGCTTGCCGCCTCGGGAGCCGATTTCCGCGTTAAATCGACGCGTAGGGTACGGCGTAGGGTACGGCGTAGGGTACGGCGTAGGGTACGGCGTAGGGTACGGCGTAGGGTACGGCGTAGGGTACGGCGTAGCCGCATAACGTACGCCGTAGGCTCTGCGTTGGTGTAACGCGGAACCATAAATCAGCCTTCATTCTGGCGAGTGGTTATGTACATCCAGTGAGTGAATATTATGAAAGTAAAATATATATTTATCGCTAGAAAATGTATTCAAAGCACATTTTTATGCAGAAACTAACTCAAAATATAGATTTTATTCACTAAAAAATAAAAGAAATGTCCGCCATGTTTTTTTTTTTGATTCAGTCCGCAAATGACGACGAAAAGCATTCTGGGAAATTTTTCTAGCCCTCGGTCAAATAGTGAGCATCTGAAAGCCCTCGCTCTGAAGGGCTAGATTTATACCCACTAACCCTCATTTAGGCAACTCCCCCTAGATGAAAAGAGGAATTGGGACACCACTACCCTCAAGGGAACGCGCAAAATTTAGGGGTAGTGCTGAAAAGTAGGGGTAGTGGGGGGATTGGGACAGGGCCAAAAGCTTGAAACCATAGGCCTCTCTGCTAACCTGTATATCATTTGTATTTATTTATGTATTTAATTTTGCCCCATCACAGTGAGTTGCAGATGAAGTGCTGTTGACATAGTTAAATCCCTCTTTGAGTTGTGGCCAGCACCTGCAGCTCCAGCCAGGCGGGAGGCTCGCTCCTCACTCCATTGGTCACTGTGCGGCGTAGCCGGGTGGCGCAGTAGGAGGCGTAGCCTCCCGGAGCAACACGGATGAAACTCTGGAGGTACTGGAGAGACAAGAAGCAGAAGAAGTGTGTGAAGCATCGCAGCATGCAGCGGTTCATCCATGAGACTGAAGCAACAGGTTTTCCGTACCTTCATGAAGCGCTCACTGGGAGGAAAAACACCCAGACAGAGTGACAGCAGGATCCAACCACGGAAGTAGCTGTTGCGATTGTTGTTCTCCTGCAGCTGCTTGCAGATCTGACAGTAAATCTCATCCCTGCACAGACGACACTGCATTGGAGGAGGCTCAGAAACCAACATGGAGGTGGGATTTTAACACTTGTGCTGTCTTCGGGTCAAGGACGGAGGAAGGGAAGAAGGAAGGAAGGAAGGAAGGAAGGAAGGAAGGAAGGAAGGAAGGAAGGAAGGAAGGAAGGAAGGAAGGAAGGAAGGAAGGAAGGAAGGAAGGAAGGAAGGAAGGAAGGAAGGAAGGAAGGAAGGAAGGAAGGAAGGAAGGGAGAAAACAAGGAAAGAAGGTAGGAGGGGAGAAAAGAAGGAAGGAAGGAAGGAAGGAAGGAAGGAAGGAAGGAAGGAAGGAAGGAAGGAAGGAAGGAAGGAAGGAAGGAAGGAAGGAAGGAAGGAAGGAAGGGAAAAAAGAGGAAGGGAAGAAAGAAGGAGAGAGCAGGAGGAAAGAAGGAAGGAAGTAAGGGAAAAAAGAAGGAAGGAAGGAAGGAAGAAAACAAGGAAAGAAGGAAGGAAGGAAGGAAGGAAGGAAGGAAGGAAGGAAGGAAGGAAGGAAGGAAGGAAGGAAGGAAGGAAGGAAGGAAGGAAGGAAGGAAGGAAGGAAGGAAGGAAGGAAGGAAGGAAGGAAGGAAGGAAGGAAGGAAGGAAGGAAGGAAGGAAGGAAGGAAGGAAGGAAGGAAGGAAGGAAGGAAGGAGAGAGCAGGAGGAAAGAAGGATAGGAGAATGAGGTCATTTTGACCCAGAGACAGCACTATGGTTACAGCAGGATTGTACCGACCTCAGGTCCCGTCTGACGATGGCGTATCCCACGATGATGTGCAGCTTCTCCAGAGACGAGAGCGGCCGGTCCAGGGTGGGCTCTTCACTGGTCATGGTGTCACCGTCCTCCTTCACGGTCTGCAGAGTGGTGGGCTTTGACACTTCAGTCAGATCATCTGACTGGATGGAAACAAAAAAAAAACATTGTGAAATGGTATCACTTAGTCCTTTAACGTTCAGCTGAAATATGGTCAGACCTCCAGCTCACCTCCTCCATGATCATCGAGGGCCTCCTTGCAGTGGACTTTGGGCTTCCAGTTTCTTGAACAGTGGTTGATTTCTTCCTGGACAGAAGGTCGGTGAATGTGGATCCTTTTCTTGTTCGAGGGTTTCCTTCTGGTACGGTGTAGGCCCGCGGGTTTATCTCACTGGGCACAGCAGACGGCTTCCTGGTCTTTGTCAGGAGGTCTGTGAAAACAGAGCCCTTTCTCTTCTGTGGTGGCTCCTCGGCTACTGCGGGAGGCTTATTCTCTTTTTTATTCCTGAGCATCCTCTAAAATAAAGTAAGAAAATAAAAACCTTTAGAAAGAATTAATGTTAATTTACAGGACTGTCTCAGAAAATTAGAATATTGTGATAAAGTTCTTTATTTTCTGTAATGCAATTAAAAAAACAAAAATGTCATACATTCTGGATTCATTACAAATCAACTGAAATATTGCAAGCCTTTTATTATTTTAATATTGCTGATCATGGCTTACAGTTTAAGATTAAGATTCCCTGAATATTCTAATTATTTGAGATAGGATATTTGAGTTTTCTTAAGCTGTAAGCCATGATCAGCAATATTAAAATAATAAATGGCTTGCAATATTTCAGTTGATTTGTAATGAATCCAGAATGTATGACATTTTTGTTTTTGTAATTGCATTACAGAAAATCACAATATTCTAATTTTCTGAGACAGTCCTGTAATTAAACAGTCTACATTTTGAGGACAGATACCTGATCAAGTCCGACCATGTGGCTCAGACGTCTGTCTTTCCTGGAGATTAAGTCCTGTGGCATGAATCTCTCCTGCTGGGTAGTCTTCTGGGCTCGGGCCTGTCTCTTGGGCTCGGGCAGGTCTCCCATGAATCTCAGGATGATCCACCACACCGTGAGAGAAGCCTGGTGAAAACACAACACGGAGGTTACTGCTAACCGTGGAGCTGGTGAAGCGATGACGGTGGGAATCAGAAACTAAAGAGGTCCGGGAGAAGCACCAAAACATCTCCTTCATCTTCGTGGTAGAGAAGTGGCACTCGAAGCTTCTGACGGATGTGGGTGGGGGTGGCAGCGCCCTGGAAGTACATGGAGGCAAACTTGGAGAAGGTGTACTCATCCAGGTCATCGTAGTCCTCTTTGGGAAGATCTTCCTCAATGGGAATCTCATCAATGTCTATCTCCTCAATTATCGTCCGTTTCCCCTCGATGTTCTGCAAAGAGAAGAAATATGTTTAAACTAATGTGTTTTTATCTGACAATGCTACCAGACTAGAACTATTCCCGAACCTCAAATCCCACTGGCGCCTGCCCCTCCTGCCCTCCGACAATACTGGGCAGGAAGCCAAAGACGTCGTCCACCAGCTCCTGATCGGTCCGGGATTCAACCTGCGCTCTGGCCTCCGTCTCTCTCTTCTGCCTCAACACTTCCTCCAAATGTTTCTGTTTTTCCAAAATGGTCCGCCGTTCTTCCTCCCTCTCTTTGGCAGACAGGTACATCTGAGAGACCACGAGACAAGGGATCAGTGGAAAGAAAAACACACCTCGTCCTGATTAACAGCACAATTCCAAGTTACATATTGTATCACACTCGACGTGGAGAATTACACATTTTAAATACCATATTTTCCGCCATAAAAAGGCGCACCTAAAAGCCTTCAATTTTTTCAAAAGCTGACCATGCGCCTTATAATCCGGTGAGCCTTATATATGGATCAATATTGAGCAAAGGCTCTGTGTGTATTGTTGAAATGTCTTGCGACATTTGACCGTTTATTGTTAGACAGTTTTTCTCCACAAATGAGGCATACTGGTAGGCCACTCTCATCAGAGCTAAATGCAAATGAATCTGCCCAGGTATCATTGAATGTTCCATTTTCTTCAGATATTTTTCTTTTCTTACATTTCTCCATACTTGGCCTTGCTGGGGTTGAAAGTCGCGATGAATGGATGGCGTTTTGGCGGGAATACCGGCTTTTGCAAGTATGACGTTTATTTTGAGCAACGAAAAACAATAAAATATATTTATTCTAATATGTCAAGATCACAATAATCTTCCAATTTAGAACTAAAATATTAAAGAACTAACACAAATAAAATACACAATTCAATTATTCAATTAAATACTTAGTTTTTTTTTTGGTTTTTTTTGTAATTTATTTTCCGAAGCCACTCGGAGCCGCAGTATAAGGATGAAAGAGCCGCGGGTTGTCGACCCTTGGTCTAATGGATGCATAACGTAACCCCAGCCTCTACTGTAGCGCCTTATAATGCGGAAAATACGGTAGTTTTCTGCTGTTGGCTGCAAAGTGGCCGTATGAGAGGAGTTTAACATGTTTGTCTTGCTCAAAAACACCCTGACTGGGGTTGCATGACGTCAACAATCACTGCAACGTCCAGTTTGGGGTTTGCTGCATGGAGAAGAACATAACGAGAATAAAACGTAGATCAGCAGCGACTGAATAACCGACAACAGTAAAGTCAGTATATAAATAACTGGAATAATCAGCTAAAAGTAGTTCAATCTATTATTATAAGACTTAAGTAAGAAGTGGCATCTAGAAAAAACAGCTTATCTCGGGCTCTTACATCTTTCTTCCTCTTTTTGAGGGCTTTTCTTGCCAGCATGCCCCTGGTCTGTGCCTGCAGCAGGATCACTGCATCTCTCTTGCGTCTCCAGTCCTTCCTGGCCAGGAAGCCTCTGACTTGAGTCTGCAGCACGAGAGCAGCCTCCCGTCTCTTCTTGTATTGTAGATGGAGCTGACGAGAGCGAGCAATCGCCTGCAGCCTCTCAAAGCCCAGCTGCACCTATTGGATCAAACAGCATGCAAAGGTTTGATGCGAGCCAGGCCCATGGTCCATTTAAGGGACAGACATATTTTTTAACCAGGACACGGCTCTGGGACCACATCACCTTGTGTGCATTTTTCTGAAATCAATGTTACAACGTACACCTCCAAACTAAATCATATGATGAAGTTGAAACAAGGGAAACACTGGATACTTGTGCCCAGTACTCGAGTTGTAAAAAAAATCAGGTGGGATGGTGGATTTTATCATATGGGAAGAGATAATTTGTGCTGATTACAAATAATATAATATATTACAAATAATAGCAGTGACCAAAACACCTGCAGAAATACTGCAGGAATGACATAGCAGCAGTTAAATGCAGCCTTCTGTAAGCTTTAAATATCCACTGGGCTTACATCAAATACATCAAAACACAACAATAAAAAACAGTTTTCTGAACTTATCAATATGACTCTGTCCTTCACAGGATAAGTAACATGGATCACTGCAAAAACTCACAATCTTAACAAGAATATTTGTCTTATTTCTAGTTAAAATGTCTCATTTTAGTAAAAAAAATCTCATTACACTTAAAACAAGACTCATCACTGGAAAAAACAACAATTTTCACCTGCTTCAAGTAGATTTTCACTTAAAATAAGTAGAAAAATCTGCCAGTGGAACAAGATTTTTTTGCTTGTAATAAGAAGATAAATCTTGTCCCGATGGTAGATTTTCCTACTTATTTCAAGTGAAAATTTACTTGAAACAAGTGAAAATTGTCAAATAAGTTATTTTTCTGGTGATGACTCTAAATGTTGAAATAGCAGTAAAACCACATTCATTGATGAAATGACATAAGGGATGGAAAGGGGGGATGGCAGTTTTACAGAGGGGGATGATTTAGACCGTTTTTATTTCAGTGTGGGTCTGTGACATCACTGTACTCTTTCACAGCATCTTTCCCAACTTCATTGGCCACAGACAAAGAGATAGGATCGTTTAATGTTTGTCTGATTTGGAAGACACTACAGACAATCAAATACATCCTTCTAAGCCAAAGAGGCATATATTTGCATATATTGATTGTTTACATCCGTGATTCCCAACCCCCGGTCCCCGGACCGGTACCGGTCCGTAGAGCCATTACTACCGGGCCGTGGAATGGCTTGTGTTCCGATCATAATTAGGGCTGCAACGATTCGTCGACAAAAAAGCGATAATCAAAATTGTCACCAGACGTTTTTTTTCCCAATGGAGTGAGGCATCTCACTTCACTTCACCTCATACAATCTCTGCCCAGAGCCGCGCTGCAGGACGTCTCAGCGGAGCCTTTTTTTTTTTTTTTTTTTTGCGCCCTCCCAGCGCAGCTGCGGGTAACAAAACTTCAAATGTTCGGGAGCATTTTAGCCTGGATACGGCGAATAAAAGAACACTTGCAAGTAGGGTTGCCACCCTTACAGTAAAATACGGAATTGTCCTTTATTTGAGAAGAAAATGTTGCGATTTGTCCCGTATTTTCATTAACGCCCCATACACACGTCTGTCACACACACATATCAACACTAAATTGATCAATAATAACACAAATAAAACACAGGAAACATTAAGGCCAGCAAAATCTTTGTGGCGGACCCGCCAGCAGGTCCGCCACGTCTGTGCCCAGATCTTTCTATGTGCCAGACAGCGCTGCGGGGAGGAATCGGGCTTCACTTCCAGGTAGGGGTTGGGAATTGGAATTAAAAGTTCCGTATTGAACCAATACGGACATATATTATGCCAGGCCCGGTTCTACGAGGGTGCATAAGCAAGCATTGCACCCTCAGTTTGTGTTTGCGTGCTCAGTTGAAAAGACGAAAAGAAAAAGAAAAGAAAAAAATCGTTAAGCCTGATTTATGGTTCCGCGTTAAATCGACGGCGATGGGTACGCGTGCGACGCGCACCGTACGTTCGCGTCTCCGCGTATCCTACCCCGTAAACTCTGCGTCGGTGCAACGCGGAACCATAAATCAGCCAGTGTCCGTCACTGCGTGCAGCAGTTACCTGCAGCAGCAAGACGCTGCTCTGATTATGGCTCACAGTTTATGAAAGCCCCAAATAAAAAAATAATTAGAGAATATTTTATGAAATCAATAAACAATTCCATCATCAAAATTATAACATAGGTTCAAAATATCATGCTTTGCATGTAATAAGACTAGGTAATATATTAGTTTCACCTTTTAAGTTGAATTATTGAAATAAATTAACTTTTACACCAAATTCTAGTTGAATTATTGAAATAGATTAACTTTTACACTATATTCTAGTTGAATTATTGAAATAAGTTAACTTTTACACCATATTCTAGTTGAATTATTGAAATAAGTTAACTTTTACACCATATTCTAGTTGAATTATTGAAACAAGTTAACTTTTACACCATATTCTAGTTGAATTATTGAAATAAGTTAACTTTTACACCATATTCTAGTTAAATTATTGAAATAAGTTAACTTTTACACCATATTCTTCACCTGAAGCATTTTTTTGTCATATAATTTCAGCCAAAACTTGTTTAAATCTAAATGTGTTTCTTTGAGTGGCAGCCCTGTCATGGCTTGGCGGACAATAAGTTCTGGTACCCGACTGGACTGAACAGCGCCATGCACAGGTGCTGTATGCAGGTTAGGTACAGTCAGCTGCAGAGATGAGCGCACCTCAGCAAACCTCCATGAGCCGTTTCTTTACTGGTTGTTCGAGTAAAAGAAATGGTGATGAACAAGTGGAAAATCCTACCAAAAAGAAAAGCAAAAGCTTTAATCGCAAGTACGACATTATGTATATAAAATATGGATTTGTTGCAATTGGCGATTTGGAGGCGCCAAACCCACTATGTATTTTATGTGGAGAAACGCTCGGCAACGAAGCAATGAAGCCATCCAAGCTTCAAAGACACTTAAATACAAAACATCCTTCTCTCAAAGACAAACCAGTGGATTTTTTCGAAAGGAAAAAACGTGAGTTAGATTTGCAGAAGCAAGTTTTAAAGGCCACAACATCAGCTAACGTCGCTGCAACGAGGGCTTCATATCTCGTTGCTCACCGGATTGCAAAAGCTAAAAAGCCCTTTACAATTGGAGAGGAGCTAATACTGCCCGCTGCAAAAGACATCTGCCTCGAACTTTTGGGGGAAAAAGCAGCTGGCAAAGTTTCGCAGCGGTCTGGCAATTGAAATAGGCTGTTATTTTCGTAAAATGAGTCGCCACCTGTTGGTGGATAAATATATGCACCTGAAACCATTGTAAAGTTAGTAAAACAATGATAGCCTGCATTTTAAAATGCATTGTTTTTTTCTAAAATGTTTATTAAAATTGACATAAATTGTCAACCGGTCCCTGAGCTTTTTGTTTATACTTCTGCTGGTCCTCGGCACAAAAAAGGTTGGGAACCCCTGGTTTACATCACATGTCCATGTTCAATAACCAACTGAATTATTAAATTTAAAAAAGAAGAAGATCCCTCACCACTCGGTAGAGTTTCCTGCCTTTGTATCCTCTCCAGGTTTTTTGAATAACAAGCGCGCTTGTCTTTTTCTTCAGAAATTCTTTCCTTCAGAAGAAAACACACAGCCATTAAACTGAGAACAACCTAAAAACACAGAAGCTCATTCTGCAGACTTGAGTCCTGTACCTGTATTTAAAACCCCTCATGACCTTCTGGATCAAAAGGGCTTTGGTGTTCAGCTCCGTCATTCGGTGCAGCTCCAGCATTGTGTCATGGTAGTCCTGAGGGATATCAGAAGCAGTCAGCATTTTATTATTTTGCTAAATATCACGGCATTCAGGGTATCCACAGATTAATGAGGGTTCAAATAACTTGTTGTGCCTATTGTCAAGGCTGCACACCTTGAGGAATATCTTTGTCTTGCCCGTCTTCCAGTCGCCTTCTCCAGCAAGCACACTTTCACAAATGCTCTCACAGCATTTCTCTTTGCTTTCCTGTTAAAAACAAAGTAATCATCAGCCATAGAGGCAAAAGGGAGTCAAGAAAAGGTGGAAATAATGATTTTCTCATGCTCAACGCACTGTTTTTGGATCGCAGAGTGAAGACTTCAGGAGAACGCGGTAGCGGCCCAGAAACTCGCTGAAAGTGTAACGCACAGGATACCCGGCTTTCCGGATCTTGATGGTCTCCATCATGCCGGAGTATCGGAGCTGCCGCAAGCACAGCTCTCTGTCAAACAGCTGAAGCAGAGAACCCACATATGTGATTTCAGGTGTGATACGCTCGTGTTTTTGTTTTACTCTGCTTAAGTGAACGGAGCTCGTCTCCTCACCACGGGCTTCTTAAAGTCATTAGGCTTGATGCAGCGAATGAAATAAGGCTGACAGGCTGTCAGGGTTTTCATCAGGGAGTCCAGAGACTGACGGAACTGGCCGCTCAAAGTCGCCACAAGCTTCTTGCCCTCAGACGCTTGCTGCCAGACAAAAAAAAATAAAAAATTGTGTAAGTTACAGTGTGCAGAAATAGAGGTGCAAGTCTTCTCAGGCCACACTTAGTTTAGTTTATTATTTTGCACAGTTTTAAAAATATACAGGAAATATCAAATATAAATACTATAGGTGCAGGAAGAGGCAAAAAACCCAAAGGGCTTATTTGAAGCCTCCACCGAAGATATTCAAATTTAATGTGTTATAAAGAACACAAGATTAACATACAAAAACAAAAAGTATAACTACACAAAAGTGATGGAAAACTAATAATGCAATATATAAATAATAAAGAATAAAGACAAAAAAAATAAGTGTGTGTAAGTGTGCATGGGATATTGGTTTTACAACTTATATATTACTTATATTGACACGGTACATGTCACTATGAGTGAAATACAAAAGAAAAACAAAAAAAAACATGGATACATGTACAACCTTACTTTGGGAAAACAGTTACAAAACAGCAGTCAAGTGATCCTTCAATCGTCTTTTGTAACATGTCAAAGAGAAAGAGCTCTTTGCCAAGTGGGAAAAATCATTCCACAATTTAGTCCCTAAATCTCACTGACCCGGACGGTGTTCTTGGATGCGGTGATGATCATCTTGGGGTTGCCGGTCCTCTTGATGCTGTTGGAGCTGGCGGCCAGCTCGCTGTGAAACATCTTCTTGAGGAGTTTGTTGGCCGACGTCTCCACCAGCTGAAACAGGTCCGGGCTGAGGGCGTCGCGGTTCTTCTCCAGGAAGCCTAGAACCAGACAGACATCTTGAGAACACTGCAGACAGTTCTGCAAAGCCGTGATCTGCTCTTGTTAAAGTCTGACAGGACCTATGGAGTCATAGTAGACCACTCCCGCAAAGTGCCGGACTCCAAACTTGGTGTCGTGGTAGTTCTTCGGGGGGATGTAGATGTCCCCTTTGCCATGAATCGTATTGATCTTTTGGAGCATGGTGGCATCTGTTCCCTGAAAATGAATCAAACAACGCAATTAAAAACGTCTTTTTCTGCGTTGCAGCACAACTTGATGAGGTACGGAGAGAACAGAGACCTTGGGAAAGCTGCTCTCCTCGTCGATGAGCGCCAGCACGTTCAGAGGTTTGCATGCCAGGACGTCCAGAGTGTGGTGGTTGTCTTGATAGTCGATGTGTTTCCAAACAATGTTCTCACGAGTGTACTCCTCCTGCTCCAGCTTGAAGACATGCTTGACGAAGAACTGCTGCAGCTGCTCATTGGCAAAGTTGATGCACAGCTGCTCAAAGCTGCAGAGGAAGGTGGGACCATGTGAGTAGGCCTGTGTTTAAAAAATCGATTTTCCGATTCTAAATCGATTCTCATATTAATTCCTAAAAAATCGATTCTTATGTCTAAAGATCGATTTTTTTTTTTTTCATCATTTTTGCCAGGTGAACTTTAATCCCAGTAGTCGGACACACAGTTTGTCACGACACTTCTGAAAAATGACAGGTGCTTCATGGCAATATGTGTGCGTGGTGACAGAATAAATTAGATAAGCTAGAATGATTTGTTTACTGCATGAACTGTTGCAATTTCTTTCTTTTTTGCACTTTAAATGGATATTGAAAGGCCTGTTTGAGTTATTTATTTCTTAGTTATTTCACAATAATTATTGTGAAATTATTATGTCACTAGTTATTTTACAGTCATATAATTCAGGCAACAGCTCAAAAAACATTTTAAATAACACTAAGCCAAATCAATATCGAATCGGATCGAATCATGATAATCGATTCTGAATATTAAGAATCGGAATCAAATCTATTCTTGACATTTGAATCGATGCCCAGCCCTACATGTGAGCCTAGAAACAGCAGTCGAGTGGCTCTAAAGTCATCAAAAGTGGGATTGTCTACCTGTTTTTGGTGAAGTTCTCAAAGCCAAAGATGTCCAGGAGGCCTATCGCCTGTGGGAACTCCATCACCTCTTCCTGCGGCTTGTGAACGGCACCGTTGACTTTATCCACCACCCAAATGAAAAGTCTCCCGTACAGCGCCTGGACAGATATTAAAGAGAACAGTGATGTCGGGCAGTCAAACAGTAGTGATCTGGGAAGTTTAACACTGCAAGAGAAGGCAGCAAAAGGCAGCACGGAAGTGAAAAGACATGACATGAGAGGTCTTCATCTTATTTTCCCTTCTGTTCCTCATTTTGTCAACTTTCCACTTTCCGCTCATATTTTGCATGTCATTGGTGCCATGTATTACTTTGACGAAGGCGTCCTTGCCGTCCACGGCCTGGACTGAGTTCAGCGGCTTGGACACGGACTCCTTGGTGGTCATGACGGTGCGCTGAGTCAGGCTCTTCTGCAGAGCTTTGGGATCCACCTGAAAGCACAGAGGTCACGCGGTCAGGTCATGTGATCTCATCAAGTCATGTCTTTGTTGAAAACACAGATGACACCTGCCTCCAGAAGCTTGCTGGCCATGTTGAAATGTGCAGACGGGAGGAGCTCGCAGCCTTCCAGGTTATTCTCTGTGGTGTCTGAAATAATGCAGACGATGACAGCGAGTTGCTATGGAGATGCACTTATTTGTAGCACTTGAGAAAGTGTCAGCATCGTTGCTGTTACCTTTGAAGTACACGTTGCCCAGGTGAAGGATTGCAGCTAGAAGTTTAAAGATCTCCCAGGTATCCGCCTCCGAGAACATGAGGATCTTCAAAGCCGTTCGGAAGTGAGTGTACTCCATCATGTCATCACGGCCCTCACAGCTGGTGCACTTACCCTGAAGAAACGTTACACCTCTCATTCACAACATATCAAATCCTCTTCAAAAGAAACAGAGAGGGAAAACAATGATAGTACCATGATGAGATACTGGTATTCTTCAGCTGTCCCGAGGGAAAGGGTCTTCTTCTGCTCCGCAGACATGCCCACCAGCATGTAGTAAAACACGTGATAGTTTCTCTCCTCCGCCGCCTGTTCAGAAAGTAGAAACGCAGAGGTGTCAAGTAACGAGTACAAATACTTCGTTACCTTACTTAAGTAGAAAATTTGGTTCACTGGAGTTGTTTATGTAATAACTGCTCGGGGGTCATGTTCTGGGTATGGGTCTCTGTAAAGCGTCTATAGACAACTCTGTTGTATTAGACGCTATATAAATAAAATTGAATTGAATTGAATTAAAAATTGAATTAAATATTTCTCAGGCGACTTTTTTCTTTTACTCCTTACATTTTCACGCAATTATCTGTACTTTTTACTCCTTACATTTTAAAAACAGCCTTGTGACTCTATTTCATTTCGGCCTTTAAAATAAACTATCCAGTTAAATTGCTCCATCCGGATAGAGTGAATTTGGTTGTGGTTGTTTCAGATGTTCTTGTCCAGTTTTGTTCTTACATCCGTTCCCTCAGATTCCTGCAACTAAACTTGGATGTACATTCCAATAAAGGTTAGGATAAATGATAACATGCCTCTGAAGTTTGACTTTTTGCACCATTACAATACTTATAGGTAACTAGTCATCATATCTCCTGCTCTCTGAAACACATGTTAATGCTCAATAGTACACATATATGCTTCTTTAATATATTTGCATTATACTAAGATGCATTCATTTTCAATGGCTTTTGTCCTTAATGGCTTTTTCCCCCTTACATTATTTTTACTTTTATACTTTAAGTAGTTTTGAAACCAGTACTTTTATACTTTTACTTGAGTAAAAAACTTGAGTTGATACTTCAACTTGTACAGGAGTATTTTTAAACTCTAGTATCTATACTTCTACCTGAGTAATGAATGTGAATACTGAAGACACCTCTGTAGAAACGTGACTTGTTGCCCGGCCTCGTTCCCACATCAGCGAGACCACTCATCTCCTCACCTGACGGATGACTCTGGACTTCTCCAGCAGGTACTGCTCCACCCGGGCCCCTTCAATGGCCCCGTCCTTGGTGAAGCTGATGTCGATGTACTTTCCGAACCGACTGGAGTTGTCGTTTCGGACGGTTTTGGCATTACCGAAGGCTGGAATATAAAACATGAAGCAGAATGATGGAACATGGATGTGGATTTGATGAAGAGAACTCATATGGACGGTCCTCTCTTATGGATGTAGATTTGTTTCTTAATTATTCAATCAAAAAAAAGATTGCTTCAATCAAAAAATATATTTTCTGTTAAAAAAAATTCACTTCAATCAAAAAAAATGATTTCAATCAAAGAAAAAAAGTGCAGATGCAAAAAAATATTTGAGACTCAAAAAAATGCATTTGAACACTGTTTTTCTTTGATTGGAAATGTTTTCTTTTTTCTGATAGAATGAAGTTTTTTTTGTTTGAAGCAACTTTTTTGATTGAAGTAGTGTTGTTTTGTGTTTGGTCATATTATGGGTAGGACATTTGTGTCTTTATCATTTAATCAAAAAAGAAGTTGCTTCAAAAAGAAAAAAATATTTTCAATAAAATAAAATCAACACTACTTCAATCAAAAAAGTTGCTTCAAACAAAAAAAAACTTCACTTCTATCATAGAAAACATTTCCAATCAAAGAAAAACAGTGTTCAAATGCATTTTTTTGAGTCTCAAATATGTTTTTGCATTCAAACACTTTTTTCTTTGATTGAAATACATTTTTTTGATTGAAATGATCTTTTTTTTTTAAATTGAAAATATATTTTTTGACTGAAGCAATCTTTTTTTTTAATTTAATAATTAAGAAACAAATCTTCCTCCATACTCTCTTACCTTCTAAGATGGGGTTTGCCTCCAGGATCTGCTGCTCGATCCAGGAGTGCTGGCCGCTCACGGCCGCCAGGAACTGCAGCATCAGCTTGGTGTTCTCCGTCTTTCCTGCTCCGGACTCTCCACTGATGCAGGAAACAGACGTGAGCAGTGTTGTTGAGATGTGTTCACTCATGCTCTTTGTGCTTTTGTGATCATGATTCCCTTTTTATTATTTATTTATTTATTTAGAAAACCCTTTTTAAGTACTCTCTCCCCTCCAGTTCCTATTTGCCAGATTGTCTTGTGTGTTTTCCATAAAAGCCCATCACTTTTTTAAACTAATTTCGCCTGATTGTTCCACTGACTGATTTCCAATGTGTGACTTCTCGTCATCAAGTCGTGGCTTTCCAGCTTTTATTTTTGATTTCTTGTCTCATTTCCTGGTATCAGCCCTTTTTCACAATCTATCTCTTACTCTCACCCTCTCTCTCTCTTTCAAATCATTTTGGCGTATTACTTTCTTTATTATTATCAGTCTGCTGTGGCTGAATGGGCATAATAACCTAAGCCTCTTAAAGAAAAAGGGGTTCCACAGAGATCAGTTTTAGGACCCTTTTATCTTTACACAGAATATACTTTATATATATATATATATATATATATGACTCTAAATGAATAAATAAATAAAAAAATAAGTTTGAAATGGACTGAACTATACACACAAATGCATATTCACCTAATACCCAGAGGTAAAAGTATGACTCTCAAACTTTAAATCATTATTATTTCTTACAAAAAGAAATATTTTGTGAAGAATTACCATTTTTCCCTTTAAAAGCAATCATTTATACAAAAAATTGAAAAATAAAAGGTCTGAGAATATTTGAAGATGACAGCCTTCATGTTTGTGATACACATCTAAAGAAAGAGCTAGATTTATTAGATATATCTATATCTAAATATCTATAAATAAAAGAAAAATACACATTTTGAACAAACTGGTGGTTTCTTGCTGCTAAATTAAGCCAAGTTGCTGCTGGATGCATCTTATATTTTCTGTGAAGGGTTAAATCATCTAATCAAACTCTCCAACAGAAATCAGAAAAGCATGCATCCCAAACTAACAGACCGTGTCTTTCTGTGGTAAAGTTGCATTTTTTTTGTTTTTGTTTTACCATGTAAGTACTACTTGTCACAGTTCTTGCTTGTAAAATAATCAGGCCACTCAAACAAAAGACCTGAAGTTTTCATTTCAAACATTGTTGTAAGTCACACCTGATGACGCAACACTGGTTCTTTTTGTTGCGGCGCATGTTGAAGAAACAGGCGTCTGCGATGGCAAAGACGTGCGGCGGCAGTTCCCCCAGCCGTCGATCTGTGTACATCTGCACCTGCTCGGTGGTGTAGATGGGCAGCACCGCGTACGGGTTCACCGCCACCAGGATCGATCCTGTGTACGTCTAAGATAGAGAGAACATGCTTATCAAACAACAGTGCTCTTGATGAGTGTTATAACGGAGCAAGCATGACCCTTGTTAGTCACAGCAGCACTGACGCCTCACTGAAAGGGTTCAAACATTTCCCTGATTCGTCGTAGTCATGCTGCACACGGACACTAGCCAGATGATTGATGAATGCAAGACAGAGGAGTGTTTGTCTCTGTAAATATAGCTTTCAGCATTTATGGGTTTAAAGAAATAGTAAAATAACTGCTTTTTGTTCGAAATAAATGCTGATTTTAATTTGATGGCAGCACCATGTCTCAAAACAAGTCTGGATATGGATGACGAATGACTGCTTTCATTAAACGCAGCAAAACATTTTCCCATTTCTGCAGCACAACAGTTACATTGTTCATTGTATGATGCACCAAATGTTTGTAACGGTAACGGGTCGGCTCTGCAGTCCTGCCAGCTCACCGTCCCGTCTCTTACTACTGAGACATGCTGCTGTTGTAAATCATGCTGATAGCAGTCTGGCGTCGTCCCGTTCAAATGTGGAGGTCTCCCTCAAAGAGAGGATACGTGGACGGCAGCATACTGTATGTGGTTCCAGTACTCTTATGCATCATTCTAGCATTGATGGTGCTTTGACAGGAGTGGAAGCTAAACCACGTCCACTAATACCATCGGGTTATTCTCCCAGAAATACTGACAAGTTCTTCTCCTGGTTGAATCATGTGGCGAGACAGTCATGATTTAAAAAAATAAATACATTTTAAAAAAAGTTTAAGATTGGTGTTCATCAGATCACAGGATAGATCCCCACTTTGCCTGCAGAGCAGGTGATCAGTCAAGAATGAAGGTCTGTATTTGAGACAGCTACAGCCAAAAAAAAACAACAACAAACAAACAAAACTTCATGCCGCAGAAAGTAAAATGACAGTGCAGGGTTTCTTTGATGGCAACGATTGAGGGATCAGAAAGCAGAATGCAATCCGTTCAGTCATTACCGGGGGAAACCTATCCCAGCTCTCTTCGGGGTAAAGGCAGGGGACGCCCTGGACAGTTCACTGCAGGGCCACATATGGACAAAAAAATCCACACTCACTGCGATGAGTGATTTCAAAAAAGCGATGCCATGAATGTGATATTTCTGTTGAACAGGTAACTGTTTTTATCCTTCCAGACCATCCACGTTTTGTGATTCCTGACAGTCAGAGAAATGAGGACAGAGGTCATGGATAACTTGCAGGTAGTCCACGCTCACGTAGAATGGGTCAGTAATGTAATGTCTGTTGTGTGCTCGTCCCTGACCACCAGTCTGGCCTTCAGTAGGAGGTTCCCCCTTATGATCCAGGTTTCTTCCCCCCTTATGATCCAGGTTTCTTCCCCCCTTATGATCCAGGTCCTGGTCCAGGTTTCTTCCCCCTAAAGGGGGGTTTTTCTTGCCACTGTTTGGCTTAAGGTTTTTCTCCCACTAGGGGAGTTTTTACCTGCCATTGTTTATGTAATAATTGCTCGGGGTTTATGTTCATGTTCTGGGTCTCTGGAAAGATCCTAGAGACAACTTTTGTTGTATTAGACGCTATATAAATAAAATTGAATTGAATTGAAGTGCGAGCAGCCTCAGGTACTTTGCTGGTAATGCGTGTCCATATGTTCATATGTTCTGAAGGCAACATTTTTATGGAGGTCAGAAGGCAGACATTCCCCCGTTGTACAGTTGTTATAGCCACGGACAGAGGTGGGTAGTAACGAGTTACATTTACTCCGTTACATTTACTTGAGTAAGTTTTGGGAAATATTGTACTTTTAGGAGTAGTTTTGAATCACTATACTTTTTACTTTTACTTGAGTAGATTTGTGAAGAAGAAACTGTTTCTCTTACTCCGCTACATTAGGCCACGTTGAGCTGTTACTTTTCTTTTATCCCTTTTATCCACGTACGCGTCAATCTCATGACATCACTGGGTGATTCTTTGGGAAAAATGTTTGTTTTTGCATGTTTTGTCACATTTACACAGACTCAAACACACACAGAGTTTCTATGAGTTCATGTTTGTTCTAGTTCTGCCTGGTTAAAAAAGAAAAGTACAAAGGCTGGAAATTTTGTGCTACTTGTGCTTAATTTATTTTTATTTTTTATTTTTATTCTGTTATTATTTTAAGTACTTGAATTTACTTTAAGATTATTTTAATTTAAGCTATTTTTTATTTTTTATTAATTTAATTTTAATTTATTTTATTGATTTAATTTGCCTGAAGATGATTATTTTGTCATTTATTCTGTTTGAATGGTTGTGTTAAAAAATTAAATCAGACGTTACTCAACAGTTACTCAGTACTTGAGTAGTTTTTTCACCAAGTACTTTTTTACTTTTACTCAAGTAATTATTTGGATGACTACTTTTTACTGCTACTTGAGTCATATTATTCGGAAGTAACATTACTTTTACTTGAGTACAATTTTTGGCTACTCTACCCACCTCTGGCCACGGATATAAACATTAAAAGGTCTTTTGAAACAGACTTTAAATATGTTTTTAATTCTCTGCCACAGTTGGACATTTTAACATGAGAGACAGGTTAAAATGTGGGCTCAAGCTGTTAACAGTGGAGACTAAGCTGCTTCTGCCCCCAGTGGTGAGTGGATGAACTGCAGCTTTTCTTACTTCTCTTGGCTTCAACGTGGAAGTTTGTGCGTACGAAGAAAGAGGCTGAGCGTGTGGGTTGTGTACTCTCAAAGTTCAAGTTCCTACTTCCCTCTTTAACCTGGGTCCAGGCGGGCGCTGCCGTTTCAGGGTGTGGTTAAACAACAACTGTGTTCACCAACAACAGCAGTTATAGGATTCAATCGAATTTTTTTTTGCAAAGCAGCCTCAAAGCCATTTAATGTTTATACTCTACTTTGTTTGATGCATCAAGAGATTCTCTGAATCTTTTTTAACTTTATACCACTAAAAACTTGACCTCAGCTGTCCGTTGTCATGTTATTCATCACTGACTTAAACAGAAAATGAACTACAGGACTGTCTCAGAAAATTAGAATATTGTGATAAAGTTCTTTATTTTCTGTAATGCAATTAAAAAAACAAAAATGTCATACATTCTGGATTCATTACAAATAAACTGAAATATTGCAAGCCTTTTATTATTTTAATATTGCTGATTATAGCTTACAGTTTAAGATTAAGATTCCCAGAATATTCTAATTTTTTGAGATAGGATATTTGAGTTTTCTTAAGCTGTAAACCATGATCAGCAATATTAAAATAATAAAAGGCGTGCAATATTTCAGTTGATTTGTAATGAATCCAGAATGTATGACATTTTTGCATTACAGAAAATAAAATACTTTATCACAATATTCTAATTTTTTGAGACAGTCCTGTAAATATAAAAGAATATATGCATATCTTAGTTTTAACATCTGATATGAACGTTTTATCCTCGTTTAACTTGATCTTGGAGTCTAAATCCTTTGCAAACCGTTGACATCTGCCCCTGTTTACATTTTAAAACAGTGTTGCGTTTGAAAATGATAAAAAGGCCTGATTCATGTCCGACCACACACTGATGCAGTGACACAAACACCGGGACGCCCATCAACAGAGGCTTATTCGTCTCTATGGAGACAAACGCCTCAGTGATAAACCACAGGGCAAAGTCTACGAATGAAGGCTGATTGCAGCAGGAGAAAACATGGACGAGTAAGCATTTTCCAGCAGGTTATGGACGTTATGGACGTCATAAAAGAAGGTGCATCTGGCGTGAATCACTGGAATAGAAACTTACGTAGATGATGCCGTCTCTGTGTCGCACCAGCAGGTTCCTGAGCAGCCCGGCCTCGTTGAGGTCGCCCAGCCTTATCATGTCATCCACTCCTTTCACAGAAGTGGGGTGCATGGGCCGGATCCCACCCTCAGTCTTCTTGCTGATCTTGTGCTTCTACACACGTGAAAGGACAGCAGTTACACAACAGGGTGGATCCTAAATGTCTCCAACATGACTGAGGTAAATGTTTCTAGGTGTGGTACCTTCCCATCATCATCCAGCAGCTGGAGCTGCCCGGTGTCGGTGACCTGCACCTCTGCCCCGAGCGGCACCCCCGCCCCCGTCTCCAGCCAGACGAAATCCCCCTGGGTTACAAAGGCACACATGTAAAGACCCGAAGGTTTCAACAAGACTGTCTCAACGTTGTGACTTCAAGATTTACAGTATGTGCAGGAAAAGCACATTTATACCTTGCTGAAATGCAGCATGGCGGACGAGTGGATGAAGTCTGAAAAGGAAACGAAAGAGATTCTTCTCATTTGGATTCAGCAACATTACTATAGTTTATATTTATTGAGCCCATTTCTATTTTTTTTTAAAATCTGAATTGTAGCCCACTTATTTAAAAAGTAACCACAAAAACACCATTGTACTAAATTAACGCGGGTTTGTATGAGGATGTTTGATGCTTAGGTAGATTATTGTCACAAAGACCATATCAAGCCCTAAAACGGGCAAAATATTATATAAAATAATTTTAAAAAAATTAATAAATAATCAAAGTATCTGATAATTTTCTGTAATCCGTGTTATGCCAGCTCTTACCTGAGAACAGGTGTGTCTTTGCTGGCAGTCCTCGCTACTTCTGATGGAACACTTCCTTAAAGCACAATGAAACTGGAAGGTTTCCCAGCGTTTTCTCCGTTTATGGCCCTTTGACTTTGCTCCTGTAAACGTAGAGCCGCCCAGCGCCGACCATCACCTCAGAGCTTTCACCTGTTGTTTTCAAACACGGTAATAACCCAGCTTTCTATTCAATATGAGGCTGAGCAGCTTGACAGACCTTCACTGTCTTTGGCACCTTAGATGAAGAAAACACAGTCCCACTGTTAAGAAAACTGTTTTAACTACATTTTTCTTGTTCCCAGTATTCAAAGCGAAACATCAGCTGATAAGCGTGCCACAAGCGGCCGATTACTGCAGTGCCAGTAAATCCTTTTCCTGATTCCTGAACTGTCGTCATGAGTCCAGAACTGCCAACGTGTCGTCATGTACATGGAGACAATTATGTTGTAAAGAGTAGATAGTAAAGAGGTGGTGGCTGTAATTCTAACACCTCGTAAAGGCAACCGGAGATAACGCTGGAAAGAGCAGAAATCAGGAATGAAGATGGGCGTTTACACATAATTAATCTGTGCCTCAGGCCATAGTTACAAAAAAAAGGACTGAACAACCGGTATATTTTTGGGCTGAACCATTTATTTCTAATATGTAGAAAAACTGAAATATATTGCTTGATTTGCATCTAAAGAGGATCAGTGATGTAACATTACCGGTCTAATCTTACTGAGTTCCAGCGAGGCCCGTTTATATCTTTGAGAGCACACAGATTGCATTGAGATAAGAAAAACAACAACAAAAGGTTAACAATATTGAAAACAGAGATGATGAAAAAAAGTGACAACAATGTCTCTGGTAATCTTTCAGTATCTTTACTATAATTACACAGACAAAAACAATATACAATAACTAGACGTTTCAGGCTCACTTCATCCTGCTCAGTTATAATCGTTACACGATGCAGCACGAAGCGGCACGGCACACGCAGCACAGGTTGTTACATCGAGTACAAAACTTGAAAAGAACCAGACCCAGGTCAATGGAAACCAAACGCACATTTACAGTGATTTACATTAATTCAGTCCGTCATTGTGATTATACAAATATAGTCTCCCCGTTTGTGTCGAGCGCGGTACCTTCGGTCAGAGTCAAAGCAGTGTATCACCATCAAAACATCTGTTTAAGTGGGTTAAAGATAGAAGTTCAACATCAACTTGGCATTCCCACTTTCACATCTAAAGACTAGTTCTCCTTTTAGAGCATTTTTTTTCCTACAATAAACCAATTAAAAAAAATGATCACTTTCAGGTTCTCTGGCTAACCCACTGAAGTGATTAATTACTCCTAAACATGTGGCTGATAAAGTTAACAATGTGCCACATAGGGGGAAAAAACATTTTAAACTTGGAATATTGTTTTCATGTACTCTCACAAAATAAAAAGGCACAGACTGATGCAAAGAGCACAACTGAGATTAGTCTGTATACACACGGTCAGTCCATCACTCATTCGTCTCTTACAGGACACGCTCAGTTTCAGATTCACTTCACCTGCATTTAGTGCAAGAGATTCAAAATCAGTCACTTTCAAATGGTCCAAAGAGAAGAGGCAGAATCTCAGTCACTAAAATGACCATAGAAAATAAAATAATAAAAAGGGGGCAGGGGGGTTCGATCATTCGGTTGGCCACATGAATGCAGCCTTATTCGCTCCACACTCATGCCTGCATTGTGTCTGTTTTTGTTTTTAAAGAGCCTGTTCTGGACGGGAGTCTCAGCTTGTTGAATCCTCCCCGTCACATCTCTCAGGCAGTTGGGAGGGTGCGCACGATTGTATGCAGCAAATCATAGCACCAAAATAAGAGCAGCTGCTTCACCCCCTCAGGAAGGGGCCAGAGGTGGTTTGTCTGATGAGAAAGTCACACTTATGCGCGTTCTTTACGCTTCAGTTTGGAGGACTTCTTGACGGCGCCGTTCTTGTTGAGCAGCTTCAACACCTTCTCCTTGTGGTCGAGCACTTTCATCATGGTGTCTCTGGCCTCGGTCACCTGGTCCATCACCAGCTTGCAGCGCTGCATGTTACCCTGGAAACAAAAGGAGCAGACTGGCGTCACTGTGGATGTCATCATCAAGGGCATAATACTCTGAAAAAGGTGGAAAAACAACATTAAACTGATGTACAAAACAATTATTTCCTCTTGCAGTCATGTAGCACGTGCTTTTCAAGTCTCCTCTTTTAAAAACAGATTTCTGAATATTCTGCAGTGGAGATTCAACAACTCATTTCAACTTTCGACAAACTGGCGCTCTTTTCTTTTTAACACTATCATCATGAACGGGACTTCAAGTTGTCTCATTTTCCTAGAGTAAATATGGTGCCTGCTTTTCTATACACACCGTTGTACCTTGGAGTGGACAATTATTAGTATTTTAATTTATGGGTTTGTTATTATATACGTATATTTTGGAGTGAATAATTATGTTGTTGTTTTCTCTTGTTTTATTTGCTTAATACTTAAGCATAATGTGTACAAATGTTGTATGCAGCTGAAAAAGGGAAAAAGAAAGAAGAAAATGTATATGGTGTGTTGTTGTTGAAAACTAAATAAAAATTAAGTTCCAAAAAAAATGTTGTCTCATTTATTTGCTCCGAGTGTCCTCAAGTTTGCTGTGAAGAATACTCGAATATAATAAATGACCCCCCTCCCCCGAGGCCCGCTGGTTTAAACACCAAAAACACACACAGAGTTCTGGTGTGATGGTGTTTTCACACGCTGAAGTGAACATGCGACAACTACCTTTGAGTTACAACCCTACTCAAAAATGTAATATGTAAAAACGTTTTGAATGTGACAGTGTTATTGTTGGAGCTATAAAAATTGTTTTGCATCACAGTCAAAGAAAAATCATAAAAGTACTTTTATTTTACTATGAACTCAGACATGAAGTGAGATGGATCAGAACGGTCAGATAGTGTAAGGGTGACGGCGCGGCTTCATTTTAGGTCCGACCGGCGCCACAGTTCGTTCAGACACGTTGACAATACTGCATACTGGTGCATATTTTGGGAAACGGAGGGCCCCAACACAAAGAGTACACATATTTTGTTTTTGCCCTTCAACTTTTTAAAGGGTTGCGTGTCCAGAATTAACCTTACAAAATCTGGAAAGATAGACATTGGTGTGACTCTGGCTGGTTGGGCACCTTACAGTTTTTGTCACTTTGTGGGATAGAGTTTTGTGAGGTTAAACTGCAGTAATATATTTGTCTATAAACGATGCGCTTCCTTCTGTTATTGTGACAGTTCAGACACTTTCTCCAGTTTAGGAAGAAATCTGCAGTCCGTGCACGGGTTAAACAAACAGTTAACTAGTTATGAACTAACGTCAACTAACGCATGCACGATTTTCTGCAAGACCTTTCATTAAAAAAGGACCGTTAACCACTTCCTCCTTCCTTTCTTGAGCAAAAATAACACCTTCAGTGGGTGACCGGTGACTTTGACTCCAGGTTATTTTGGAACAGTCATCTGAGACGAACTGCCGTTAACATTTACGACGGTGTAGTAACTCGTCACACTGAGTCTCAGACAACTGCTCAGAAAACAGGACAATGTTGGATCATTTTGTTGTGGAGGATGTCTGTTAAGTTTCACAAACTATCTTCAGATGTCTGAAGCCTGCATGTGTAGTTTCCACTGACGGTAACGGCAATACCTGTATGAGCTCGTTGATTCGATGAAGGTCATCGTCTGCACCCGCCCTCTTCTTTGGGATCAAGCCCTCCTGGAGAGTGGAGAGGCGGCTGTACACGTCATGCTCCAGATTAGACTACAGAACCACGGACAAAAGACAAGATTAGTCAAAACATGAATGAACAGAATGATCTGAATATCTTCATGTTCCTTCATCATTACTGTGAGTCAGCAGTGTGAGTGAATAGAGCATATCAGGACGGAACAATAACATATTTATTTTAAAAAGGAAGATTTAAGTCTTTATTAAATAGAGTAATTAACAGTAAGGTGGAAAAAAAAAAAGAAAAGTGTGCAAACCATCTTCTATTAAAAATTTTTGGAAGTCAAGTCTGGAAGTACAACTAGTAAAGATTACGGAAATGCAGAGAAAACAAAGATAAGTCTACAAAAGAACGCATGGTAAGTAAGTGTACAAAATACAAATGATGCATTTAAAGCAAACGCTACACTCTTGTTGAGCTGCAACCCAAAGTTTGGGGAAGTTTCCTTAACTTTTTTTGTAGGAGATTTTCAGTGCAGCAGTTAATCTCTGGATAGTTGGCATTTGTTTGATAATGAAACAGGACAATGACCAAAAACACACACGCACCGGAAGTTGCTTGGTTCCTTTTTCTACCAAACTGAAACTGGTGCTACAACCAGTTCAGAGCTGGTTCTACTTTGAAACCTTTTAAGCCCCGGTCTGCACAGAGCCGCATCGTTACATCCCTCCTTCTCATCTGAGCTTCAATCTCTTTACTGTACTCTGAATTTCTTTAGGAGGACCACAGTTCACAAAAGGGCACTGATAACAGCGTTTTCCTTCAAAACCAGCCAGTTGGCCTTTATAAAAGGTTTTTGTAGCCGTGTTTGTGAAGGCTCACTGCTGTGGCTGACCACCATTTACAAATATTGACCTTATTTATGACACTGCTATAAAACATGATTTATATCGGCTTCTTTAAACAAGACCCATAAAGACCAGGATGTGATACTGAAATATCCAGCAATGTAATAACAATTCAAACGCTGTTTTTTTTTTTTTAGTCTATTTTTTTAGATTTTGACTCTCCAGCTGCAGAAGACTCTGGACAGCGATCAATTACGCTTGACTGCCATTTTTGAACAGTTCATCCATAAAAACAAGCTGGTGATACTGAAACACCCAGCAATGTCTATTAGTGAAGATGCAAACAGTTTATAAATTCAAGCCACTGTGAACCTTATGTTCTGCTACACACTGAGGAACGTTCAGATCGCCAGTTTGAAAACATTAAAACTTCTGCCGCTGCTGTCACATAGTACAGGGGAATGATGGGCTTTTTGCAATAGTTGTCAGTGTTTTGGTTGGAAAGGTGCCCCTTCCTCTCGCCTTTAATGTAATGTATCTAACCCAGCAAGGTTCTGGGTCTGAACCAACAGGCCGTCCTTGGGAGGATTATTAATAAGTTCTCTTTCTGATCAAATACAGGACTGTCTCAGAAAATTAGAATGTTGTGATTTTCTCTAATGCAATTACAAAAACAAAAATGTCATACATTCTGGATTCATTACAAATCAACTGAAATATTGCAAGCCTTTTATTATTTTAATATTGCTGATCATGGCTTACAGTTTAAGAAAACTCAAATATCCTATCTCAAAAAATTAGAATATTCTGGGAATCTTAATCTTAAACTGTAAACCATGATCAGCAATATTAAAATAATAAAAGACTTGCAATATTTCAGTTGATTTGTAATGAATCCAGAATGGATGACTTTTTTTTTTTTTTTTTTTTTTTTTTTTTTTTTAAATTGCATTACAGAAAATAAGGAACTTTTATCACAATATTTTAATTTTCTGAGACAGTCCTGTATATAAAATGCCAGTTTTAATCAGAGTGAACGTCTGGATCCAGGACTCACCAGCTGTCTGAGCTGAGCAGCACACAGGTGAATTTTCCAGCCTTGTGCTCGACACGCCACCCCCCTCTGATTGGCCATGTCCTGTAAGTTTCCTTTCTTCTCCTCTGAAAGAGACAAAACAAGCTGCTATTTGGAAATGCCAGTGAATTTATACAATAACTGTTAGAGCCTGTAATGAGCCTCACCTTTGACCCGGATGTCGCTGTATCTCTGGAAGTGGTGGTAAGCAGCTTTCCAAGGGTTGCGATAGTGCCGCAAGAGGGTAACGGGTGGGCGAGGCCTGACGGGCAAATATCTCACCCCATCTTCATCTTCAAGACAAAACAACCACCCACATTTAAACTAGTGATAGAGCAAACAGCACCCATAACTGTGTTGTTTATGATGTCAAACATACCGATGTATTCCTTTGGTGGAGATTCGCGTCGCTCTGCCCTGCCGGTGATGGGCCTGCCGAGGACCTTCTCCTCATCAGTGCTGTTGGTTTCCACCATCTCACTCTCCTCCGTTGAGATGATATGCTGCTGTTTTCGGGGCTTCTTCCTCGGGGAGGCTCCTGGAATCAGATCTCCCGTGGCGGGAGGGTTCAGCGTGGAGGGCTGGGTGGGGAGATTCTGTGCCGAGGATATATTTGCATTGGGATCTGTGGGGATACAAGCATTCATTTAGGACTCACTGAATGTTCAGAGCAGATTGATAACTAGGGAAGGGCAGTATGGACTGAAAAATTTATCACGATAATTTCTGGCATTTATCCCGATAACGATAAAAATTATGATAAAAAAACAATTCAACTCCATCTTTTTAACTATAAATCTATCACCACATTCAGTCTTTGGAGCCCCCAAAACACTGCTCTAAAATAATACTAAATGCTACTAAACTACACCAATTATTACACCACTCTGGTGGAGACCTCAGCAGCAGCTGTTATATATAATAACATGTTATATATATATATATATATATATATATATATATATATGTAAAATATATAATAAATTACTTGTATTGCCATCCTCTGCACTCACTGTTTTTTCGCAGACTCTGCATATAATAGATGATGTTTGCTCCTCGTCACTCTTTAAATCCAAACCAGTTCCAGATAATGGAGCTCGAGCCTCGTTTAACAACGAGCTCCTCTCTCTCAGAGCCGCCTTCCGCCATATTTGTTAAGGCTGATTTATGGTTCTGCGTTAATTTGACGCAGAGCCTACGGCGTGGGGTACGCGGCGACGCGCACCGTACGTTGCGCGTCGCATGGTTCTGCGTCAATTTAACGCAGAACCATAAATCAGCTTTACACAAAAACGTCATCAACGGGAATTTATCGTTTTTACCGCAAGATGACAAATTCTTACCGTGGGTAATTTTTTTTTAACGGTATATCATGAACGGTAAAATAACGCCCATTCCTACTGATAACACATGGAAGACAAACAAGCCCCCCACCTGGCTGAGAAGTGTCCATGGCCTCTGCTTCCTGCTTGATTTTCACGTCGGGGCAGGTGGAGCTGGCAGCACACGCTGCGGTGCTACTCGCCGCAGGCTGAGTGGGGGACGCCACGGTGTTGGCCATGGAAGCAGGAACAGGGGGGGTGACGGCCATGGCTGAGGGCAGGGATGAGAGGACGGTGGAGGCCTGGGAGGGAGGAACCGGTCCGGGGCTGGCCAGCACCGTTGGGATGCCCTGGGCCAGATGCTGAGGGTTTGAGGCCACGTTCTGCTGCTCTCCTCCCTGAGCAGGCAACGCTTCTACAGCCGCCATCACCGGAGGGGTCATCGCCATGTGCACCTCGGCTTTGGGTTTTACACTGACAAAAAGGAATTAACAGTGTCACCTCAGTGTTTCACAGTAGAGGAGGATGAGAACAAGGATGAATTGATGCGAGACACTCACCCTGCAGGTCGGGGAGACCCTGCTCCTCTCACACTACTCTCCATTCTGCCACTGCTGGACTCGCTGGGCTGGGCAGGGATCAGGTTCTTACGGACACACCTGAAGCACCAGGGAAGATAACGGTTGTTTGTTTAAAGTAAACATTTCACCAACCTGTTGGAGACTCTATAACTGCATCCAAGAGATAATTTGGTAGATAATAATTAATTCTAAAAACAGACATCTCAGTACATAAGGCCCCTTTTGAACAGTCTGTTCAAGAGGGAACCGTTCATTAAATGTTAATAATTGTTCTTTAGATGAACACACCAGTGTTTCTAATCATTCATGCATGTAACAATGGGCTTCGGTGCAACACTGATGAAAAATCTGATTTCCTAGACAGGATAAACAAAGTACTGACAAAGCCTCACCAACCAATAATTTTTCTTATGTTTAGTGAACTACACGACTGCTGATTAGAAGCTGCTGCTAGTAGCAGCTCAGTCTCAGTCTCAACTTCCTACTTCAGAGGTACCGCGAAGGCGCATAACCTGAAGTTGTTGAAGTTATACATTTCTTTTCACCTGATGGAAACCTGTAGATCTTTGTGGCTCACTGGTTGATATATTTTCAAGACTATAATAAAAAACTAAATCTGCAGCATTGCTTTTTTTTTCTTTTTTCTTTAATTTAAACAATGTTGAGAAGTTCATGTTGCATTTTTTTTTGCGTGCTGGTGTTCCACTAACGTTTCATTAGCAGGCTTCTTGCGGAGGATGCTGGGTCTGGGGGAGGAGACCAGCGTGGGAGCTCCCCCTACTCCTCCCTGAGTGTGGGCCTGCACCATCGTAGCCACTGGCTGCGTTGTGCCGAAAGTGCTGCTGATGGGGCTCGCCACAAACCCGTCGGCCAATACAACCCCTGAAGAGAATAAAATACGGATCAACCACAGCTTACAATACAGTTAAATACTAAAGAAAACTGAGTTTTCAATTCATAAACATGAATTCAGTCACTGACGAAGGCCAGTTTGGCTGAAACGCGTAGACACGCTTTTAAGAGACTAGCCATGCAATAATAAAGGCATTTTATTAACCTTACCCTCATGAGTGCCTCAGTTCTCTGTTTTCAACAATTTATGGATCTCCCTTGACTGAAGAGCACCTGAGGGATACTATTTTTGCTAATACCCAAGCAGCACTCCATGCACCGCGTTCCTGTCTAATGAATTCAGTCACTACCTGGTTTTGCTTCAGGCTGTGGCTGCTGTTGCTGCTGTGTAACTATCGGGGCCTGTTGTAGTCCTTGCGTTGCTATCGGCGCAGACGTGTGCAGGCCCTGGACACCTATCTGTGCAGGCTGGATGCCCTGCGCAGCAATGGGTGCTGGTTGGATCCCCTGGGTGCTGATTTGCGCTGATGGCAGACCAATCCGATCCACGGCCATCAGCTGCATGTGGTTCAGGTGGACAGTGGTGGCCACGCCCACTCCAGCCTGGGTGGGCAGGGCTGAACTCGGGGCTTGAGGAGTCACTTAGAAAAGTTAGGAATAAATTAATTAATTAATAAATACATACGTCTTGAAAAACTAATATTTTTTATATTTATTTATTTTTCTTTAAATTGTACATTTTCCCCACCTCTAACCATGACAGATTAACATTACAATACAATGATTAACATTGTTAGCCAGCAAGAGAAAAAACTGATGAGTGGTCCTTACCTGGGTACTGGCGGATAGTGGAGACGGAGCTACTTATGGGGGTGTAAGTGTGTGTCAGCGGGTATGACGAGGAGTACGCTGGTAGAAAATACTGGAACTGAACTGGTACAGACGGCCTTCAAAAGATGGAAAATGTATAGAAAGTCATCAAGTGCAAAGAACAAATAATGTACAAACACAACATTGCTTTTGAGCTCACCTGTTGTCACTTCTGGTTTCCATGGTGACGGGATTAGGAGAAGACCTGTGACCCGGTATGGGGATGAGATTGGCTCGTTCTCCTGGGTAGTCGGGCTGAACGCGGGATGAAGAATGGGCGATGGGCTGAGGGACCACCTTAGCTGCAAACAACACCACAGACCGGTTACGTGAAACTGTACGCTGCACAGAACGAACAAGTTCAAAATCACACACCGGCTGTCAAATACCTGAGACAAACGGAAAACTTACCAACAGGGATGGTAGAGGTGGTCACTGCTGTTGCATGAGAAGAGTGTGACGCCATCGTCATGGTGACTATAGTGTTATTAGTCATTTGAGTATGTGGCACAGTACCTGAGAATTAATAAGGAAGGGAGGGGGATAATTCAGTGTGAAACAACGAAACTGCATTGATGTTACAAAGTTTGTGACCTGAAAATATCGTACCTATTCCAGTTGTTGATGGCACAGTGTTAGTGGCAACAATTGGTGCCACAGTTGCTGCAGCCACCGGTGTCACAGTGCTAAAAATGGGCTTCTGTTTGGAACAGAGATTAAAAAATAAATAAAATAATGAAAGATGTTCTATTTACATCATTGCATGAAGCTACTTTTTCCTTTATTCACATGAAGCAGTAACCTGTGTCATGGTGTGTGGAGGCTGGGGCTTTTGGGCTCCTATTGCAGGGTGTGAGGGCAGAGTTATCCGCGTGGCAGTGTCGCGGGACGTCTGAGGCCTCTGAATGCTGACGGTAGCAGGAGGGGGGTGAATAGTCAGGGCCGGTCGCCTGAAACAGTAAATTATTGACCCCATCACACAGGATCATGGTTCAGAGCCCAACTTCCATAACCCTCAAAGACCCAATGAGACGGCAGCATCTCTGCTACGTCAACTTACCCATGTGCCACCTCAGAGTGTGTTACTGTCGGGCTGATCACCGGTGACTGAGTTCTCGTTGCTGAAATCGGAGCCACCACCGTTGGAAGCACAGCTGTTGAAGTCGTTACAGCAGGACGGGACTGAAAACGGTAAGGGGTTGAGTCTATTAGAAAACATGCTTCTGTATGTATGGCAAAATAATGACACCTCTACGACATTTAAGTATTTTAAAAGCACCTGAATAGTCTGGTGAATGATGTGCTGCACTGTGGGCTGGCCAGGACCTGCACTTGCTCCGGTAGCTGGCCGCAACACAGTTTTGGAGCTGGACATAACAGCTGCTGCTGCAGCCCCTGCAGAGTACACAACAATGTTTTAAAACATTTTTTGAGGCATGTAGCACAGCACCGCCACCTAAAAATGCATGTTTAGCCACGTCCACCTCTTGAATGCACTACTATTGTGTTAAACTCAACAATGACAAAATATTCACAGTAGCTTTATACATGCTCTTTTTATATATTAAGTGAAATAGAAAAGTTTCCCCCGACACACTAGTGTGCCATAGCACAGTGGGTGTAAATCACTGGTATAGTATGTATATATATATATATATATATATATATATATATATATATATATATCGGTAGTGCAAGGGATAAAAAAATAAATTAAATAAATAAAAGTCACGGTTCGGATCGTATCACCGTTTTGAGTCGCGGATCAGTTCCTTTATCGGATCAACCAAAAAAAGGACAAGACATACATAATTTTTCTCTCGGTTTATTTTGTAGAACACTTAATATTAGGGGTTGTTTTTCTTATTAAATAAAAAAATTCAAGTCGTGTGACGTAGTGAGGAGTGGAGACCGACTGAACAGATAGTGGGTCGCCATGTTAAAGTAGTACGACTCGTTAATGCCTCTCGACTCATCTTCCCTCCCCTGGACTCGGCTTCATTTGCCAGGGAGGCAATAACGCTCCTTGCCTTTACATAACGTAACGCACTCATCATCCAGGGATAATAGTGGGCTCTAATTTAAAAACGCCTATAGTTGCATAGCTTTCCATTGCTCTAGAGGTCCACAAGTCTGGTGGTTGCAACAGAGGAAGCCTGGAATAATTCAGCAACAACTTTTTGTCTTTTCCTGCTCATAAAGACTTGGCAGGATCTCCTCACTGAAGTGGGTGCATGATGAGATCTCATAACAATGCTCAAGCACATTCAACATGTTTAAAACCCACGTTTTGCACAACGGAACCTGGCGTCATGTCTGCAGATATAAACACCCCAATAGCTTTTGTAATAGCTTTAGCCCAGTTGGATTCTGCTGCTTAGGGCTGTGTAAATGCTGCAGTAATAAGAGGTTGTTGAGCAGCCTTAGTCTTGGCTCCTGTCACTGACACGCCAGGGTGATGTTTCAGAAGGGGTGGACATGTTCAATGTATTTCCACTCTCATATGACTCTTGTGCCACAACGCCTACACACCCTAATGGCTTCGTCCACCATCCTTCGATCGTCATCATCATATTTTACAGGGAAGCCAAAATGCTCCCACACATGCGACTTAAATGATGCAGGTATATCAAGCTCCTCTGTTAGTCACGACTACTTAGATGCTGGACTAGTGTGGATTGAACAAGCACCCTCCACGTGAACACGCACCCACCCCCACCTCCGGACCACATGCATGCCGATCCGTGGAGAGGGATCCGTACTGATCAGGGGTCAACAATGATCTGTTTCCCCACTAGTATATATTGATCTAGCAAAATTAACTCCAACAAATCAGTGCAAGAAGAACCAAAAACACTAACATGCTGATCTCAATCAATTATTCATACCTCGAGGTAAATGAGACGTGAAGGTCTGGGGAGGGACCGCTGGGGCACCAATTTGGCCCCTAATGATCTGAATATTAGCCGGCATCAGATGATGCAGGTTGCTGGAGTGACCCTGAGAAAACAAGAAAGCAGCACAAGTCTTTAATAATCATTGAAGGAAGCAGTGGGGGTGTGGACATGGAAGTAAGGTACAGTGCTCTTACCTGCTGACCACTGATGGTTGCCACGGGGATTGAGGGGGAGGGAGCAATACTACTCTCTAAAGTGACAGTAATGTGACTAGGCACCTTGGGAGGAATGGGAATATGACTCTGGTTAGAAGCTGGTGCAGGAGCAATAAGACGACTTGGCATTGGGGACTTCAAGACAGCCTAAAGAAATGAAAAACAAACAAAAAAAATGGACAAAGAACAAAGTCAGTTGTGATTCTGTAGACTTTTTATCTCCTTTAATATAGGAATTCAATTCAGTTAAATTTATTTATATAGTGTCTACAACAGAAGTTGTATCTAGGCGCTTCCCAGACACCCAGAACATAAACCCCCGAGCAATTATTACATAAACAGCAGCAGGTAAAAACTCCCGTAGAGGTAAAAAAACCTTAAGCCAAACAGTGGCAAGAAAAACTCCAAACTCCTAATTTAGAGAGCATCACAACCGCATAGTTTTACATCATTCACACCTCCCAGAGAAACAGAGCGGTAGCATCACCTTCATTTGTCCCTCGGTGAGGACTGCAGGCTGGCCCTGGGGGAGGTGGACAGAGGGTGTAGGTACGGTCACAGATGTCCCAGGCTGTATGGACACGGTCTGGGGAGCAGCTTGCGGCTGCCCGTGCGTCTGTACTTGTGGGTAAGGTCTGACCACCATGGTCTCCTGTTTGTCATCTCTGAACGCCAAAGTCGCCCCCCCTCCCACAGGTGGATGGTCCTGCTGACTATGATCAGCATCACGACTGCCCTCTCCATCTGCACCACCTGATGTAAAAACAAAAAAAAAAAACATGTTAGATTTAACATTGACAGATTACTTTTTCACCTAATCAGAGGTGTCAAGTAACGAAGTACAAGTACTTCGTTACCTTACTTAAGTAGAAATTTTGGTTATCTATACTTCACTGGAGTAATTAATTTTTTTCAGACGACTTTTTACTTTTACTCCTTACATTTTCACGCAATTATCTGTACTTTTTACTCCTTACATTTTAAAAACAGCCTTGTTACTCTATTTCATTTCAGCCTTTAAAAATAAACTATCCAGTTAAATTGCTCCATCTGGATAGAGTGAATTTGGTTGTGGTTGTTTCAGATGTTCTTGTCCAGTTTTGTTCTTACATCCGTTCCCTAAGATTCCTGCAACTAAACTTGGATGTACATTCCAATAAAGGTTAGGATAAATGATAACATGCCTCTGAAGTTTGACTTTTTGCACCATTACAATACTTATAGGCAACTAGTCATCATATCTGCTGCTCTCTGAAACACATGTTAATGCTCAATAGTACACATATATGCTTCTTTAATATATTTGCATTATACTAAGATACATTCATTTTCAATGGCTTTTGTCCTTAATGGCTTTTTTCCCCTTACATTACTTTTACTTTTATACTTTAAGTAGTTTTGAAACCAGTACTTTTATTCTTTTACTTGAGTAAAAAACTTGAGTTGATATTTCAACTTCTACAGGAGTATTTTTAAACTCTAGTATCTATACTTCTACCTGAGTAATGAATGTGAATACTTTTGACACCTCTGCACCAACATCCATAATAATAATGTAATAATGTCCAACATCAAATGAGCATCGTGAGTGATAGATTACCAGGAGCATTTGGTGGCTGGTTGACGGGCAGCAGGTTGGTGGCAGCAGGGATCTGGGGGGTCCCCCCGCTGGACGCAGGCAGCCCGTGTCTGGGGAATTGCTGCGAGCTCATTTCAACTGTTCCTGACCTGAAAATGATGTTAAGAAAGTGAATGAATGGCTGCAGTCTCTGTATTCAACATGTAGGAAGACAAACAGCTGGACTCAGCGGGATAAACCGCCTTCACAGCCCGGCAAAGCAGCCAGGAGTAACACCAGAACTCTCCAAGACAAATACACCTTTGTGACAGTGACAGAAACAACACATTATGCGACTCTTGGACGACAATTATCAAGACAAAACACCCGACACTACTGGATCAAACACTGAGTACCGGTAGCAGTACGTTGAAAGCTTCCTGCCTTCAGAGATCCAAGTTACCAAACCCGAACTGGCCACCGCCAGATATATTTCACTAGGGTTTCTAGTTTTGGTTTTTCTGCATTAAAACTAAGACGGTAGCTCGTTAGCCGGCTAGCGCTGCTAACAGCTAGCGCCACCGCCGCATTTTAAAGTTTCTACTTCCTGGAGAGTGCGGCTGCGCAAACTTCACACGCTTAAACTAACAAACACGTGCATGTGCGTGTGCAAACATTACCGTATCACTAAATAACTAGGCAGTAGACGGTCCGGGGATCACAAGTATTGTTTTTTCCATTCGTGTCTTTTTCTACCAACACATAAACCGGAAGGACGCTCGGGGAAAATCGGAGCGCTTTGCTCCTTTCGACCAATCAGAGGAGACTCAGTCAGATCGGTGACCAATCAGAGGAGACGCATCCGAGTGACGTAGACAGATCAGTGGCCAATCAGAGTTCTGGAAATGCTCCGTCCAGCCTCCAGGTTAGAGCATGAACCAGCCCTGTGGAGGGAAAAGTGGAGATGATCATCACAATAACCTTATCTACCCGTCTCACACAGGCCAGCGACAGGGAAATACGTGTCATTTAATTCAATAAAATTAATGTTGTATTTGGTTTACAATTAAACTTAGCTGGTTCTTTTAGCTCAAACATTTACTCAATATGATCAAAAAGCGTTCAGTACAAGTCAGACCGAAACGTCCGGTGTTCTGCCAATTTCTGCTACCTGCCGAGAAATGCTACTTTGTGGTTCTGCGCATGCGCACAGTGAATTTTCAAAGTTTGATTGCCACGCCAATCATTTCTATAACGATGTAAAATTGATAATATGGGATGTTGAGTATTTTATCCTTCAAAATACACTACCCATGACATGAATTGCATTACATAAAGAGATAAAGAGAAAAAAAAGACTACAATTCTATCGCTTAATTTGATATTCATTCAGTCATTCGCCTTTATTTAAACAGGCAGGTCATTAATAACACATTCTTATTTACAATGACGGCTTGGCAAGAGACAAGGACCACTTGGAGGGGAAAAGGAAGTGGTTTAATTGTAGCTCTACAAAGGTAGAAAACCATTAGGGAGCATTTTTTGGCAAAGGAGCAGAAATTGGCAGAACACCGCAGAGCAAGATGTCGAGACATTCACGGCAAGAGAAAATACATTTTCAATGTTTTAAATGGGTACAATTACCCCCAGTACAACTCTGGAAAGTATTTAACATATCCCTGAATTATAATGTTTTACTAATGTTGTTCCCCAATATGTACCGTAAATTATCTAAAGGTACATCTCTCTGCAAATACACTTTGGGTGTCCTCAGCGTTTAAAGCATCCCATTTAAAGTTTTAAAACGTTTAATTTTACAACTTTATTACACAAAGAGCCAGTCACAGAGCAATGTAAAATAATAATGTGCATTAGTTTGAATATTACGGATGTTTAAAGGCATTACAGCCTACCTACATTGCAAACAATTAAAACAAAATGACACAAAGAAGCCATATATTACTAGTAACTTAAAATAAAGTATCACACATTTTCATGGAATAAATTTGATTATTCATTATAGTGCAGTGCAACATACACTAGATTATTTCGGTTTAAGGCGGTCACAAGAACCCGCGGACCAAAACTGCGAGACAGTTTTTGGTGCAGTTCCCAGACTGAAGCACTAGAGGGCAGCAGCCTCTTGAACTAGTCTGGTTAGTAAATGAGAATTTGTTCTCATACTTTTACCCTGTAAAACAAAGGTTTAATAATAATGCTGATGTCAGAACCTAATAAGTCCTATGTATCTCTGGGTTCCAAAAGTGTTTATTATTGTTAATATTATTAACAAAGCAAATTACTGAAAAAATACTGGAAATCTGTTTTCCTAAAGGGTTGCATGGCAGAAAAGTTTGGAAACCACTGAAATAAGCCAAGAAGATTTGAACCTACTAGTCAAATAAATGTTAAACATGGGTTAACCGTTCTCCCACAGACGTTAGAAACCTTTGTAACACATTGTTACTTGTTTCTACTAAAACATATATAGTGATTCAGGATGTACACTTACTTTGGGCTCACGGCTCTTGAAATGGTACCAATAAAACAAGTTTTATATTAAAAAATATGTTCATTGTACTTAAGTTAAGGTGTTAAAAAACATAGAGAAATATAAATTGTCTTCTAAAACAAGTCATCCACCCAGTCTTAAAGATATATGATTTATGGTGTTGTGGAAGAGACAGTGCCTTTGTAGACTTCAGGTTATAGTAGTCAGTTAAACATGTGATGCTGTCTTTTCTAAATGTCAGAAGACCACTTCATTTACTAAGACGCCTCAGTAACTACTGCATCAACATTCCTGTGCAATTTAATTCATATTACCCTTAGAAGATGCCTTGTGCACTATATCTTTTCTCAGAGCACATGGTTTTAAAGAAACCGACTATGATCACCTTTAATGTAGTTTGTGGTCCGCCCTGTCGCCTCACAGCTAAGAGGTTCCTGGTTGCCATCCCAGCAACAGGTCCTCCTCATGCTTGTGTATGTTCTCTCTAGATTCTCTGGCGTCCTCCCACTTTCCAAGAACATGTGTGTTAGGTTAATTGGTGTCTGGGGTCGACCACTGCCTTTTTTCCTTCACAGAGTTGGGTTAAGCTCAGGCAGATCCTAGTTACCTTAATAGGAGCAGGTATAGATGATAAATGGAAATTTGCATTCACAATTACTGCGTAAGCTCTTTTTTCTGTTACTAAAATGGTTATGGTCTACAATTAAAATATGGTAGACTTTTATTTGCAGAATATTTAAAGATATTAATGAAATATTCATTGTGGCAGGGTGGAGAGGTTGATGGGACACACGCACCTGTGTCCCATCCGCCTGAGTGGCTGCCGCTCTCCACCCTGCCTGCCTTTATAAGGCAGAGCTGGACAGCAGCAAGGGGTCCGGAGGAGCTGCTGGCATGCTGATGTGTGATGCGGTGCTTCTGCACGTGTGGCGGTGATCTGGGCGACAAATAAAAAAGGGTCTGCACAAAACTCTGTGTCTCTCCATCCTGTCGGTCGGGCCCCCGTGGCACTCACACTGCTACATTCATATATTTGAAAGAATGAAGAATTCACTTTAGAAACAGCCCTCAGACTTTCACATAAATACCTCCACTTGTAACTCGTAACAGACTGCATGCTATCAAGAGGAACGCCACACCAGTACATCAACAGAGTGACTTGGACAAGTTGTACTTGGATGTACTTTATGATGGTATGCAGTCTTGTCACCAACAGTAAATCATACAAACGTGAGATCTTGGTTGCTTCTTGCTGAACGGCACACATTTCAAGAATTATAATATTATGGCCCATATGAAACGTCACATTCTATGGAGTGACTTTTTGTGTTGTCCACATTTTACCAACTAATGCAAAAGGATTTTCAGGAAACACATCAACACTAATTACATTATCAACGCACCATTTACAGTTTTGTGTTTTTTTTTCTCATTTTTTTATCTTTTTACTCAGTGTTAGATGCCTTTTTCTGACATCCCAGCCTGCTTATCAAGTCCATAGCCCCATAGTTGTTGTTTTTTTCACCCTCCTATTCACTTTACATATATTTATCATGTAAAGCACCTGGAATTGCCTTGTTGCTGAAATGTGCTGAACAAATAAACTAAAGCTAAACTCAAATGAGGCTGTTATGTCTATTAACACCACAATAGGAACAACGCTTTTGACTGACGGTGTCACAAAATAACTGAAAAAACAACTAGATTCTTATGATGCACAGAGTTAATATACCAACTTGGTATACATAGTAAATACAGCTGCTAAACGTCAACATTCAAGTCCTGCACCCCAAGTTCCCAAGCAAGTTGTTGTGATTTCTCTTTCAGCTGGGTGAACACTGTTCCCTCTATAATCCCTCCGTGCACGTGAAGCAGGCCATCATTTACATGCATCTGGGCCATAAAGGGTTATATAAAGCATTCCTGCAGGCCGGAGCATGCCCAGTAAATTCCCCAGCCTTGCTCACAAACTCCCAGACATTCACCTGTTGGTATGTTGCTTTGACTTGGAGCTTGTGAAACCCTCATGACAATCATTCTTCGGATGTTATTACTTACTTGTTAGGAAAATGACGTGGGTTGTCATATGATGTAGACGATATGCAGTTTCTGTTCACTGAGAAGTAACTACAGGAAAATGTTAACTTGAAGTTTTCAAGACTCATGAGAAAAAGGAAAGCCACATGGCCTTTGAATTTTATACTTATGAGGTTTTATGCATCTATTACTCAGCCTTTTTCTCACTTTGTCATTATTATCCCGCCTCTTAATGGTTTTTATCCTTACACTCATTTAGCACCAACTCATTTGTGGTTTTTGGCCATTACTCATAGGCGCTGAAGTTGTAGTGTTGCTTAGAAACACCAAGCATTTAAAAAGACAATAAAGAAGAATGTGTTGTTTCTTGTAGAGAAACATGACACTCATCAGTGACTTTATGTCATTGGACTCATTGGTCTGGAGGTAATCCACTGTCAGTTTTACTCCAGACACCCATTCCTTTGACTCATCTCGTCTTTCGTTTCACACGGTGAATCAGTCTGTCCAGATTGTGTTGCCCAGCTGATTCACTATAAACACTGGGTTACCCAGACTGTTGCCTGACAAATATCCCAGGCACTTCGGGGTTGATCATGAAGCTGGCCGTCATATTCCCGTCCTCCTCCGCAGCTCTCAGGCGTAATATTTATTGTTCGGTCATAAAGTTCTACAACTTTGCTGAAATCCTAGACGTTGAACGATCAGTTTTAGTTTCATCAGTGATTCAATAGTAACGTCTAAATGACGATCCTAAACTTAGGAAACGGTGCTCTCATTTATGTGGAAAAGGTGGGGGTTGAATTCCATAACCTCTGAGGGCAGGAAGTTTTGGAATCTCCATGGAAATTAAGACAAAACAAAGAACTGCAGAGTTATTTTCCTATTATTGCACACAGGCTTTAAGAAGTAACTTCGTTTCAGCAGTTTCAGAAGGAGTGGGACGATTTTCAGCTGTCTCCTCCACATTCATTTAAACCACATTAACTAAATGCATTTCACATACTGGTATAGTGTTTTTAACTTATATTCTAACTCAACGTTAGGTGTAAAAAAGCATAGTACATATACACTCACTGGCTTTACTAGGTACACCTGGTATACCTAATAAAGGGGTGAGTGTGTGTATAAATGTTAAAAAAAACATCACTTTGTGGTCTGATATCTGTTCTTGATCTACATGACTGATGTTGTGGTTGAGTGAGAACCAATCACTTTTGCCGGTGATGAAATAAAGATGATAAATGCATCTGACCTGGCAGCAGGCACTGTGATTTAAGAAAATGCCAAGATGTATGTGAAATGCAACTTATTTAGAATTTTTCATCATCTTGATTGACTGATTGCGAGTTAAGGACAGCGGACATTCAGTCAAGAATGAATCTTTGTAGCAGTTGAAACGTGGTAATATCTGGAGTCACATAATCCTAACCTTTCCCCTCCGGGGCCCCCCTCACGTCACTCACGGTTAGGTGGGGGTCCGTGTTTAACATGTACTGACATCAGACACGGGATGAAATATCTGAAACGTGATCTTTGTGAACACAGACGGGACCAGAATACTGGTAAATCACAGACACCGTGGTGCCACATGTGTCTCTGCTGAAAAAGGCAGTCAACAGATGGGGATTTATGATCCCAGCGTTTCTCAGAGGAGAAAAGTGCCACTCGGGTACAAGAAGAGGCAGCTGTAGGAAAATGTGTGGCATCCCTGGAATGCCGTTCCGAGCTCGTTAGGGGAACGAGGAAGACAAAAATATTTACACTGAAAAGTCAAAGTTTACAGAGGGAGTTTCAGACTTGAAACACTGTAAATACGTATGAAAAAAGCATAAGAAACTTTGGCTCACAAGTAGAAAATAAAATAAAACAATGCTATGCTTATGCAAACCTTCAGGGCTGGGGAACGTCATGGAGACATTGTGATCGCAGGAAAACACTTCAAGTGTTTTTTAAAAGGCTCTTCTTAAGTGTTTGCTTGCATAAATGTTGTCAAAAAGGGTAACAAGGGGTGACTAATGTTAATGCTCGACAATGGCATAAGGTTATAAATATGCAATCAATTACTCGATAAAATGATGCGGCCATTTGTCAAAAAGTATTCATAGTTTCATACATTTACCTTTTGTGTATCCCTAATAAAACTGCAGTGAGGTTGTGTCATTTTTAAGTTACAAAAATCAAAAAAAAAATTGTTACAAGTATGTTTTTATAGATATGTAACTGTATTTTTTACATTGATACCGTTTTGGCCCATTTGACCACAGGATACAACAGGTATAGAAAATGCATGGATGGATGGATGGATGGATGGATGGATGGATGGATGGATGGATGGATGGATGGATGGATGGATGGATGGATGGATGGGCTTTTCTTTTTTCTGGGACATTCACACACAAAAATAATGAAAAACCTGACTGGAGTCGAAGGATGAATGAACAGCAAATACGTGCGGTGCAGAGACAAGCTATATTTCACACCATAATGTCTCTAAAGACGTTTTGTAAAACTGATGTGTTTTATATGAAAGCAAGTCATTAGAAACTCTGTCACCCTTCATTTATTTTTATTTTTTTTAAACAGATGCATTTGAGGGTTATATAACATTTAAGAGTAGCTTTGAACATTTTAAAACTATGTCATAAAAGAACTATGCTGGAATCCCACAGTGCATATGGACCCGTTTTTGTGTTGGCCTGGCTGAGACAAATCTAATACAAGACTCATAAAACTGACAGGTATGATTTTGAAACGTTTCAGTTGACAGGCAATGATCTTGACTTCCTTCCATCCATCCATCATCTACACTTCAGCCCTGTTCCAGACAGGTTACCAGTCCCCCACGGAGTCCCCTATCTACGTTGTTATAGTTACAGTTATAGTCTAACATTTAACATTAGCTGACTATTTCAGGAAAACGGTAGATACGCAGCAGCACATTGGAGCTTTCATGCAAGTATAAACCTGTGGAGGAATTTCTGGCTGCCAGAGTGGTTTTTGGGGGTACATCTGCACATGGTAAGTTTTCCAGTATAGAAATGTAGACATCTGCTTTCATTTATCATGTCCATCCTGGATTCAAGCCGGCTCCACCATCCTTTCTCAGTATTTGATGGAAATATGAATTCCTCTTCTTCTCTCAAATAATCTCTGGTTGAGACTATAAGACTGAATAAAGATCAACTTTTGAAACATGGAATATAAACAAACTCTCTCCTGTTGAATGAACCTTGCATTGCTAAATTTGGCATCATCATATCAGAATAAATCATGTGCTCAGTCTGGTAACATCAGCAAACGCCAGCTGACTGAGTAATGGTACTTACAGACATGGATACTTTTGTTGGAAAGAAGAAAAAAAACGTGCAAACCCACACATTTCTCTGAAATAACTTGCAACTGACATAAGTGAATCCATTATTATTTTTGACAAAAATCTCCAATTGCTTGTGACTCAGATTATTTTACATGGAACAAATGAACAAGGCACTCAATGTGACAGCCTTCGGTTAAAGAAATAAAAGCCAGCAGTGGTCACTTAAATGACTTCTTAGTTGTGAATTAAAAGCAAAGAGATCATCCTTGTTAATTATTTCTAATATAACTTGTCATTGATTGCACTATTAGACTGAAACATCTGGTTTGGAGTACGCCTGGAGGAATCCAGGGTGATAGCCAGAGCTCGTGGCTCGCAGCCTTTGGCTTGAGGTGAAGCTGAGCTAAGCAACTCAAGTTTCCAGCTCATCACCTCATCAGTCACTGAAATTATTTGAAAATGGAATTTTACTGATGAAAAATCTAAACAAAAGTTACTGTAAATTGCATCACAGGTGTTTTTAACCTTGCAATCAAATCTGATCTCTTGAAAAGTGGTCAGTGTGTTGTTTGATATGATGGTGTTGACCACACTGATCATGGAGCAGAGAACACAAAGGACAGAGCTGTCTAAGGACATCGGGAAAAATAAAAGTAGTCAAGCATGTAAAGGTAAAGGCTCTGAGGTCATCTCGGTCATGATGAGAGGTGTCAGGAGGTTGGAATCAGCAGATCGGACACATCGGGTGGTAATGGCGGTGCAGAAAGTCGGCGAAAAAGGAGGGAGCCAAGTTATTTAGGCCTTTAGGTGATGAGGAGGAGTTTGAACTGGATGTAGCTTTGGCAGTACTGGAGTTGAGGGGGGATGAAGGGGGATGGCATCCCCCACGTTGAAATAAAAATCATCCCCCCTGTAAAACTGCCACCCCCCCTTTCCATCCCTTATTAGTCCAGTCAATCTAACTCAAAAAAGGGCCCAACCCAGGAGAAATTGCAATAGTAATGTTTCATAGTTTTTATTGGTCCAAATACCCTCCTGCATCATATATTAAAAGTATACCTTCACAGATTTAGTGGAACATACTTTTTTTTCAATGTCAAAAGCAACATTTCAACATGTTAAAGTGACCTGGTCTGGGTAAAATTCTGTTAATATAGAAGGGTCTTTGTACACCTATTTGACATGTGTAGTGTATTTTACTAAGTTTTTGGGGTCTATCTCTCCAATAATACTAATACCAATATAATAATTTTCATACCCTGTTCTAATGTCATATACCCTTTTGGGTATTACTAGCCCAACATCTAATTTTTTTTTACAAAATTTACACTCAAAGTTTGTGCTAGACTGCTCCAATGGTTGTATCTGCATCTAAAATAGGTGTATCTGCATTTAAGATTGTTCCTGAGAGATATGTTTAGTGTCTGCCATGACATGACCCCGCACTGACCCCCATCAGTGGCACACGACGCGCGGGCAGCGTGCGTGTGTGTGAATCTGTCATTTCATCAATAAATGTGGTTTTACTGCTATTTCAACATTTAGAATCATCACCAGAAAAATAACACAAAAAAAAAAATAACTTATTTGACAATTTTCTCCAGTTTCAAGTAAATTTTCACTTGAAATAAGTAGAAAAATCTGCCAGTGGGACAAGATTTATCTTCTTATTACAAGCAAAAAAATCTTGTTCCACTGGCAGATTTTTCTACTTATTTAAAGTAAAAATCTACTTGAAACAGGGATGAAACATTGTTGTTTTTTGAGTCTTGTTTTAAGTGTAATGAGATTCTTTTACTAAAATGAGACATTTTAACTAGAAATAAGACAAATATTCTTGTTAAGATTTTGAGTTTTTGCAGTGATCCCTTTTACTTATCCTGTGAAGGACAGAGTCATATTGATAAGTTCAGAAAAGTGTTTTTTATTGTTGTGTTTTGATGTATTTGATGTAAGTCCAGTGGATATTTAAAGCTTACAGAAGGCTGCATTTAACTGCTGCTATGTCATTCCTGCAGTATTTCTGCAGCTGTTTTGGTCACTGCTATTATTTGTAATATATTATATTATTTGTAATCAGCACAAATGATCTGTCCACATATGATAAAATCCACCATCCCCCCTGATTTTTTTTTTTACAACTCGAGTACTGAGTATTGGGCAGGGAGCCAGTGGACATGGTAAAGTACAGGAGGGTGTGGTCCCTGGGGCCAGTGCGGCTGAATTCTGTGTGTTTTGCAGTGTTTGTTTGTTGATGTTGTTGGAAGTCAGTAAATAATCCCTTGATGGTTATGAGTCTGGAGGTTATGAAGGCATGAATGAGTATTTCTGCAGTGGAGAGAGAGAGGGAGGTACGAAGACGATCAACGTTCTGCAGGTGGAAGAATGATGTCCTGGTGATATTGCTGATGTGGGATTTGAAGGAGATGGTGAAGTCCATTAGGATCCCAACGTTGCACCCTGAGGGTGAGGGAGTGACATCATGACCACTGATGAGGAGAGAGACTTTCCTGGCAGACGATGGAAAGCTTTGGGTCCAATAACGATACTTTCGTTTTTTTGTTGCTGTTGAGTTTCAAGAAACTGTTATCCATCCAGGTTTTGATGTCAGTCAGTTTGTGATGGTGGAGAGAATGACTGGGGTGATGGTTTTGCTCGAGATGTATCAGTGGAAGTGAAGTTCGTGGTGGCGTATGAAGTGTCTGAAGGGTACCGTGTAGAGGATGAAGATGAGGGGGCTGAGCACTGAGCCTTGGGGGACACCGTGAGTGACTGGGGGGATGTGAATGGTCCACGAGACCATAACCAACCTTCCTGGATGTGGCTAAATGATGAAAATTGATGACAAATTGAATAGACAAATAATATGAATGATAACTATGGAGCCCAGAACAACTTCCAAGGATGATACAAACTCCACGGTCAAAGAACATCAATGTCAGTTCACACCACCCATCACTGCTTGAGCCAAAGTCAATGACCAAGGAGGACTCCACTGTTGAAATCAAATTATATGAAAAGCGAGACTGGAATTTGTGAAAATGCATGTTTGACAAAGCTTCTCGGACAGATGAGACAAATCTGGAACTTTTTCGCCAGTTACATCAGCTCTATGTTCACAGAAGCCATAATGAAGCCGTCAAAGACCGGAACAGTGTTGCTGCTGTGAAACACGGAGGAGGCTCAGTTATGTTCTGGGGCTTTCTGCTGTGTTTGGCACAGGGTGTCTTCAACCTCCGCAGGGTACAATGAGATCTCAACACCATTGAAGCAGTCTTCTCAGTTGCAGGTCATGGGTCCCCCGACAGGATAATGACCAAAAAACACACAGCTCTGGCTCTGATGATCTAATGATCTTCTGTGGACAAGGGACCCTTCAAACCCCGAGACAGCTGGAGCTGCTTATTCATAAGGAGAGGGACAAATTACTTACATGTGTAGAAATCACTTTGAAAGTTATAGAAATCACTTAATTGCAAGGATAGGTTCAAAAGATGAGCAATGAAATATTAAGCTCAGGGTATCAACTCATTTGTCCAGCCAGTTTTTTTTTTTTTTTTACATGATCCAATGAACCAAAGAAATGTCTGATTTTCATTAAATTATTTGCTATCACGTTTGTCACTTTCAAGTTATTTCAGTGACCGTTGTGGGTTTCTCTTTCTTTCACGGAAGGGTCCCTAAAACTTTGTGCATGTATGTAATATTTTGTTGCACAGCCATTAGCAACAATCACTACCAACAAGCAATCTTTGAAGCTCTCTGTGGTAGTTCAGCATCTGCAAACAGATGTTTCAGCGCACTCTTCCTGAGCAAATGGCTCTGTCCCTCTCAGGTTTGAAGGGTGCATTCTCCACATATTAAATAGTGGGGCATTTAAGAACTGTCCAAAGTCTTCAATGTCTTTTTTAGATGTTTTAAGCAGTGAGTTTGGGGTGTTTATCCTGTTGGAAACCCCATAACCTGTAAATAAAGCTGGGCCCAGTATATTTGGAACCTGATTGTCTTGAGACTTCATTGTTTCCTGGACAAATTCATGGCCCCTCACACCAAATCAACCCCTGAACATAACCAATAGCCCTCTTTGTTATACCGTAACTATGTTTTTGTCTTTGAAAACTTAATTTTTCAGGCAAAGAGCTGATATCTCTTGTGAAAAAGCTCTAGTTTTGTCATAACTTTGTGACTAGTGAACATATATTCTATTGAATTCCAGTCTTTTTTTCTTCTTTTTACTTCTGACGTGGAGGTGTGATCAAAAAGGAAACAGATGCTGCAACTGCGCCTTAGCTTGACCTTTGGTTAAGCTTGAAAGTCTTCTGGTGTTTTTTTTTTTTTAATTTTACACCCTGCTGTGAAAGTTTAGTCACATCACAATTTGGCACGATGGACAACTTCTTCAAAGTTGAACAAATATGTGAGCGGGGGGTTTGGGTGGACGCTCAACGCTGATGCCTGTCAAAGGTCTGAGGATGTCGTTTTAGTAAACTAAACACACACCCCCATATGACTTCAGAAAAAAGAGAAAGCCTTTTATCAGACATATATTAAGATTTTTAATCTATTATTGTGAAATGTTAAGGCATACATACAAATGCTTCCTTTACAAAAGTTCACAGCAACATCACATTGGGTCAACCCACTAAAGCAAGGCCCCTTAGCGGAGCCTTTTGTATTCGTCATAACTTATAACTTAAACATAGAGTACATCTTTGGCACCGGGACACAACACAATAACAGATATATAAATGAAAAACAAACAAAAATATATTAACTTATCTTGCTTCAAATAGCCATTTGTGTAAACAACATTCCACACAAAAGTAATTGACAGTAACTTAAAACTAAAACACGGCATTGACCAGCAAATGCACTGTGATGAGAAATACGATGACGTTTAAAGGGAGAAGAGATTAAATGTTAGATTTTACAAGCCATTTATGCACTTTACAAAGCACTACTATTGAGAGGCACTGTCCACACAAAACTAGTATCAGTATTCAACTGGATGGTAGCACGTGAGCTCCACCTGAAGCCCACCGATGTTGAATTTCAGCAATCTTTACCCCTCAAGAGCAGAGAAAAAACAAATCGAGGCACATTCCAGTCAAACACCAAGCACATTCCTTGAAAACAGTAGTCTACATTCAGCAGTGTTCAGTAATCCTACAATAAGGGAAGAAAAATAAATAGAGAAATTCCACGTTAAGCATATGGTCGCAGCATACGGCTGAATATAACTCAGAGATGGAGATGACAAAGAGTGTAGCAAATGCAGGCCAATTATAGTGGAGCCTTTTTATGCTTATGGTAAAACCAGCTACCATGGAGCTCGGGAGAAATAACCAGTCCCGGAAAAAGGAGTCACGTGGAGAATGCTTGCCATTTTAACAAGGCCGAGGGGTCAGACTTTAGATAGCCTTTTTCTTTTACTGGAGCATTCCCTCGGCGAGGAATGTGAGAAGATTCGCTTTAGTGTGTCAGAGAGGAGCGACGTTAGGCAGCAGCCATCCGGGGCCCCAAACATTAAATCGGGATTTGGAAAATTGGACCCCGGTGAAATGTTGTCACTCCTCGCGGGGCTTTTTTTAAGCGTGAAACACGCAGATGTTCTGCAAGCTATGCATTCATGAGGAAGTTTACGGATCCTTCCGCTAAGCTGGGAGTCGGACACCCAAATGTATTTTAGAGGAGCATCTGTTAATTTAAATTAAGCCGGGTTTCATTCCTCAAAGATTCCTTTAAAACAGAGCATGCTTATTCTGAGTATACTTATAAATATTCCCAATAGTTCAAGAGGATATGGTAACAGGGATGCTACAGTTCCACATACAACCAATAAAAACATACCAATTAAAGTGATTATTTATATATCACTTCAAACGCGAGTCATCATTCAAACAGAAAAGTCATCACAATATGAGCAGCATTTATGTATATAAATACAATTCATAACTAATCCCACCCAGCATGCACTCAGCAGGCCTGTCCCGTCACCGTCCAGGTACCATGAAGACTTCCCAATGTTCACTGGTGCACGAGGAAAGCTCAGCTCTCCTCAGCAAAACGGTGCCACATTCTAGGAGTCTGCCGGCTGTTTTAAACCAGACGTGGAACGAGCTCCTAGCGCCTCAGGCAGACATTTCTGCCGGGGCTGGCTGTCGCCGCTCCATCACTGGAGCGTGTGAGCACCGCTCCATCAAATGAGGATTTCAATCGCCTCTGAGTCTGAGCTACTCATGCTCTTGAGCGTCGTGGACACGGCCTTTGGTTCCTCTGAGGCATCTATAAAACATAAAATGAGCATTGACATTAATATTCATGGCCGTTAGGGCTGGGCGGTATGGACTAAAAAATGTATCGCGATAATTTCTGGCATTTATCCCGATAACGATAAAAATGACGATAAAAAAAATACCAATTCAACTCTACCTTTGTAACTATAAATCTATCTCGCTCTCAGATCCACCATGTTTGTTACACAAAAACGTCATCAACGGGAATTTATCCTCTTGTCTTTCTTTCTTTCTTTCTTTCTTTCTTTCTTTCTTTCAGGATCATTTCTTTCTTTCTGGCTCATTTCCTTCCTTCCTTCCTTCCTTCCTTCCTTCCTTCCTTCCTTCCTTCCTTCCTTCCTTCCTTCCTTCCTTCCTTCCTTCCTTCCTTCCTTCCTTCCTTCCTTCCTTCCTTCCTTCCTTCCTTCCTTCCTTCCTTCCTTCTGCTCTCTCCTTCCTTCTTCCCTTCCTTCCTTCCTTCCTTCCTTCCTTCCTTCCTTCCTTCCTTCCTTCCTTCCTTCCTTCCTTCTGCTCTCTCCTTCCTTCTTCCCTTCCTTCCTTCCTTCTGCTCTCTCCTTCCTTCTTCCCTTCCTTCCTTCCTTCCTTCCTTCCTTCCTTCCTTCCTTCCTTCCTTCCTTCCTTCCTTCTGCTCTCTCCTTCCTTCTTCCCTTCCTTCCTTCCTTCCTTCCTTCCTTCCTTCCTTCCTTCCTTCCTTCCTTCCTTCCTTCCTTCCTTCCTTCCTTCCTTCCTTCCTTCCTTCCTTCCTTCCTTCCTTCCTTCCTTCCTTCACGTACGTTGTGCGTGGATTTAACGCAGAACTATAAATCAGCTTTACACAAAAACATCATCAACGGGAATTTATCGTTTTTACCGTGAGATAGAAATTCTTACCGTGGGGAATTTTTTTGACGGTTTATCGTGAACGGTAAAATATCAACCATTCCTAATGGCTGTATCCTTGTTTTATTATTAAGATGCACATTGAATAATAGTGAAAAGAGTCTTAAAATGAGCTAGACAGGTTGAAAACCCACCAGTGGCAGCTGCTGAGACGACTTCACAAGCCTTTATCTCTTCTGTGGCCCCCGACTCGTCACTTTGGGTGCTAGAGTCTTTCTTCAAGGACTTGGATGCCACAAAGGATGGGACTTTCAGCTCCGCAGCACCTGTCTGGTCCTCCGAGAGGCTCCTCCCTACAATAGAGGAAAAAGCAAGCCGCTGTTTAATTATCCTCTTGTCTTCGCGATAACACACACCCTGGAATATCTGTCTTGCGAGCTCTTCCCAGGACTATTCTGGATCGGCTATTCTGGAGTTAGAGACGGTATACATTCCAGTTTGAAAACACGTTGTCTATTTGAGTAGCGTGAAAGAGTCGTCTGCTACTGCCAGCGTTTTTCTTTCTTTTTTTTTTAGGATGCATACATTCTAGTCTGGACACTGACCGCTCCTTCCAGTTGTCGCTTGGCAGCATGTCACATCAAAGAATAAAGACTACTCAGTAAAACGTGACAATGAGGACCAGAATTCACCTTTTTTCTCTGCGCTGCAGGCTGCGGTGTTGATGGTGGGGACGGATCTGGCTGGACGGAGCCCCTGACTCTCCGGTTTGCCTTGCTCCAATCTGGAGCGCTGCTGGAGGACTTTGATAACGGCATCCTTTTCTAGGAGCTGAGCGTGAAGCACTCGGATCCTAAACACGTTGAAAGACATTGTTAATTCCCAGTGGTACAAACAGGCGTGGAGGAATAACACAGACAGAAAGTGAAGTACCTGTTCTCCATCTCCTGATGCCTGTGACCCGGTAACAGCAGGTCGTCATTGAAACTGCTGCTCGGTGAGTGTCCGGGTGAGTGATTGATAATGGTCGTATCTCTGAAAAGGAAATAACCAGCTGTTAATACACTTTATCCCTTAAAGCAACTAGAATAGTACTGAACATATTCTGTCTTTGATGCAGCGGCTCATTTCATCTCACCTCTGCGCTGCAGCGGTGGCGGCTGCGTCCATAGCAAACTGCCTCATGGTGCTCTCCTCCAGGTACTTCTGCTCCCACTTGGTGATGTCTGCCTCCAGGGCCAGAACACGCTCCTCTCTCTCCCGCAGCTTCTGCTGTAACGTGGACGAGCTCAGCTCTGAGGCGGTGAGGTCGCCCGACCGGGCCTGGGACTGAGAGAAGACACCAAGCAGAGCCGTTAATTATCAAGGAAACATCAAAAATACTGTGATGTGGGTTATACGCGTGCCTGTTCTTCAGTTCCTTTTATTAAAACATAGACATTGAAATATGAATTAAAGCCAGAACCTTTGTATGTCATCTGTAAATGGTTCCACCCGGGACAATAAACTGTTCTGATCCAGTCCCAGTCTTTATGTAAAGCTAAACAAGGGGTCGGCAACCCATGGCTCTAGAGCCGCATGCGGCTCTTTAGCGCCGCCCTAGTGGCTCCCTGGAGCTTTTTCAAAAATGTTTGACCTTTTTTTTCCTTTTTTTCTCCCTTTTTTCCCTCTTTTTTCTTCCTTTTTAATCTCAACATTTCAACTTTTCAACTTTCACGAAATTTTGACTATTTCCTCGACATTTTGACTTTTTTTTTTCGACATTTCAACTTTTTTCTCGACATTTCGACTTTTTTCTCAATATTGTACTTCAACATTAATCTTGACATTTCGACTTTTTTCTCGAAATTTCAACTTTTTTCTCGACATTTCAACTTTTTTCTAGAAGTGCATAATGTTATAACTAATATAGATACATGCAGCATGTGTTGCCTTCATTCTAAGGCTTAAACAAGACTTTTCATTTTTTGCGGCTGCAGACATATTTGTTTTTTGTGTTTTTGGTCCAATATGCCTCTTGGGTTGCCGACCCCTGAGCTAAGCTAATGCCACTCAGCCATAGATTGCGGGTGCAGGTGCTTTGTCTCCTCACCTGTTGCGCCCTGAGGCTTTTCAGCTCCTGCTCCAGCCGAGTGCGCAGCCGCAGCTCCAGCACCTCCCTCTTCTCGCACGCCGCCTGCAGCTGAGCCAGCGAGCTCTGCAGCCGCTCCACCTTCTTCACATAGGCCCGTTTCCTCTGCAGCTCTTCCTCCAGCTGCCGGTTGCGGGCCTGCGACGAAGCCAGGGCCTGCTCCATCATCTCCCGCCTGCCCTGGCATTCCTCGCTGGACACGAGCAGATGCTGGATCTGCCTCTCCAGACGCTCGCGCTCCCGCTGCTGCTCCTCATCTGGGTTACAGAGGGATAACAGGAAGTTAGACAAATGCTAAAAGAGACAATCCAGCGGTCATTAATGGGCTCAGTCCAGCAACTAAGCTGCATTTTCTCTGGAATGTGACCCATCAAGACGCATTTAAAACAGCAGATTTTAAAGCATGTGCTTGAACAACAGATGTGTCGCTTTGCCCTCTGAATTGAACATCACAGCCAGTCTGTTGTGCTTGTAATTAACATTAAATTACAACATTTATCTAAACTCACAATCAAAAATCGCTCCAAACTTTTAATGAGTGCTTTTCGACACAAGAACCGTAGTTTATGGTTCTCCCTTGCTACTTTAAAAAAAGAGGTGATTACACAACACAAGTGCATGCCTGTGGAGGGAATGCAGACTTCCTCTTATCCACTTACGCACACAAGCATAGCTTTGTATTGGCAAAAGCTCTGGAATGCTTCTAAGGACGTGAAGTAAACAAGCAGCTCAAAATATATCTCAAGTGGTTTTTTGTAAGAGAAAATATATAAACTGCACTTTCCGTGATTGTATTTTTACAAGTGGGTTCAGGGCTGCCGGGCCAAGATAAATGTTTAGGGAAAACAACATTTCACATGTGATTGGCCCAGCACACTCACGGGCCTGTGCTCGTGCCCAGCTGCTGCATACATCATCCCCGCTGCTCTTCAGGGTCACATGAAGTATCTGAATATGGACCAAATCAAAGATTTTTTCCTTTTTGTTTTGTTCTCTTCAGCTCATTCTTTCACTGAACTGAAAAGGAGGACTGAGATATTCACAACAGGTCAACCATCATGCAGGCCTGAGGTAAAGAAATACCCAAACAAGGAGAGGGAGCTAGCCCGGGGTCCTGCTGGGTTAGGTCAGGACGGTCAGGACGGTTAGGACGCCCTCCAGTCAAGAGACTTATTAGTTCCCCCTGAAGAGGGAAGTCAGCGCTGATGCAAAACAGAGCAGAGGCCTGGGGGGCAGGGGCATTCCTAATGGCTAAATGGTTAAAGGAAGTCTGATTTGACAGAGCAGATACCCCCCCCCCCACGCACGGATCACGATGTGAGAGTTGTTTCTGTAACTGAACATCCGAGCAGACATCTACTCACTTTGCTCCAGGAGTTTGACAAAGACGTGCTGCCTCCGGTCTGAACACTCAGCTTCCTTGGCTGCTCTGTGTTTGGTGGCTGTGTCGAGTTGCTCTGCACAAAAGATTAGAAGAGTGAGTGAACGGTTATACACACTTACAGAGATACAATGAAGAGGGGACAGCTCTGCCTCAGACGGAGGGACAAATACCTCTCAGGTCTCGGTTGAAGTCGTGCATCCTCTTAAGCTCCGCCTCTAGTTTATTCCTCATGGTTTTCTCCAGGGCTTCCCGCTTGGAAGAGCCTTTCATCAGGGTCTCATAAGCCTCTGATATCCTTTGAATCTCCAGCTCCAACTGGGAATAAAATGTGAGGAGGTAAGTCTGAGAGAGGATTCAACAGTGGACATCGTGATTGGAGCTGATGCAGCAAATGTATTTAGTCCTGCAACTGCCATCTACAAAGAAAGGCCTTTTGAACACAAGAACACGTGTTGTGGCATTTATTTCATTAATATTGCCATGCATTTGAGAGACAAAAGGTGGGGAATGCGTTGTGGGCATTCCAGACTGAAACGACGAGGAAACTATTTACTGCCGGAGATTGTTTTGTCTCTACAAGTGCATATGAGAAACTCCCTGGCAGACACAGACAAACTTGAGCTAATATAATATAAACATATATTGTTAGTCCATCAATTCACTTCCTCTCTCACCTTCTGCAGCCTTGCAGCCTTCTCTGCGTACACCTCCAGCTCTCTCCTGAGCCGCTCGTTCTCCTGCATCAGGGCTAACTCGGTGTTGCTGCAGGGTGCTGGGATGCTGTCGTGAACCACCGGGGCCTGGGCAGACACATACCTGCTGGGGGGGGAAACGAGCACGTCAATACAACACCTCTGAAACCCACTACACACTCTCAGAGACACCTCTGTGTGTCATATTCTATGGTAGGACCCGGCCGGGGTGGTTACCTGTGATGCTGCGAGTAGAAGGATGGAGGCGGGTCTCTGTGGTACTGCACGTGCTCCTGCGAGTGGCTGAGCATGTACTCAGGAACTTTGACATAGAGAGGATAATCCGGCGGCGGCCCGCGGTGGTCCACGTACTGCGGGGCCCCGTGTCCATCGGTTGCGACGGCGTATGAAACATTAGAAGCATTGTTGTACAGCTGCGGATAGCTGTGTGAGGAGCTCATAGCCAGATCCGCCCGGTGTCCGTTTCTCTCCAGGGAGAGCTGCATGAGCCTCTCGCTGAGAGAGCGAGCGTGCTCTCTCTTCAGATCCCACTGTCCCTCACTCTGACCCCCCGCGACGACGTCCACGTCGGCGGCGTCCTGCTCCTTCTGGGAGATCAGGTACTGGGAGTGGGCCTTGGCCTGCTCGTAGGTGGGCAGCTCCTCCTCGTGCAGCTGGTACAGGTGGCACACCGGGTGTTCGGAGTGCAGGCAGTCGGCCTGGTGCTCCTGGCCCTGCGGCTCCTGCCGCGCCGACATCTGCATGTACTGGGTCTCCTCCTGGGTCAGGCTCTCCAGGGAGGAGCGGGGGCTGCCCCCTCCACGCAGGGCCTGCTGCTGGATGGCCAGCAGCGTGCGCGTGTCCTTCAGGTTTCCGTAGCGGAGCTGCTCCTGGATGAGGCGGTGCAGGACCGTTCCAGAGGAGTCCTCAGCTGTTCTCATGGTAGGTGACGGAAAGTAAGAATACAAAAAAAAAATACAAAAAAGCAAAAGCCAGTCTTGATGTGGCGGTGTGGCTCCTCACAAATGACAGATCTGAACAGAGAACAAGAATCACAATCAGTTTGGTTTGTATTAGATGTAATTTGATAATATCCTCAGCTTCCAACAACATCTGACACTATTAAAGTTCATCAGCTTACTATGATGGGAGGAATAATATTTGTGTAGTTGCTGCTGGAAACACCCAGGAAACTGATATAAACACAGCTCCAGTTTTATGGGCCATGCAACAATGCATCACTTTCTCCAGTCAGAAATATGTAGTCCCCCCCACCCCCCCACCACACAGACACGCCAAAAACAAACAGGGATTTTACATATTTAACATGAAATAATGATGGATATTATACCAAATACATGGAGATAAAATCATTATCTTAAAGAAAGGGTTGATATTAGTATTATGTAATCCAACTGGTGATTAACTAATTTCTCTGTGGACATCAGGAACCAGCCCTTTAAAAGTATTTTCTACAAAAACTAATTACACAAGGGTGCGTTTGATCCACCAGCGTTTACCTTTAGTCATAAATCAATAACTCCCACATGAATAACACTGCGCCATTCAGGAAGCCGTGGGCACGTCCGTGGCCATATGGCATGTAATGCGCGCACCAGCCGGACCGAAACTATTGCTCGGGACTTCTTCAGATAAAACCTTAAAAACTTACCACATGCGAAGGTCGATCCCGCTGAAACGATCTCCGCTCATTCTAAAAACAGGATTAAGTATAAGTTTTTCCAAAAGGTCGTTTCCTCCGCGGGACATGTGTGCGCGCCGGCAGCGGACTGAGCGCAGCGGAGCAGAGACGCGCTAAATAACTGAGGCCGATTGTTCTGCAGGAATGAGAGGAATGCAGGAGCTGCGGGTCGTGAGGATCAAAAGCAGCAGCGCAGGGGGGGCAGAGGGGGAGGGGCTTAGGGGAGAAGGGGCGGGGCCAGGGCAGCGGTGGCAGCAGCGCAGAATGAGGGGGATGATAAGGGGGCGGGGCTGAGGAGGAAAGGGGGCGGGGCCAGAACAGCGGCGGTGGCAGCAGCGCAGAAGGAGGGGGCGGGGCCAGAACAGCGGCGGTGGCAGCAGCGCAGAAGGAGGGGGCGTGGCTGAGGAGAACAGGGGGCGGGGCCAGGGCAGCGGCGGCAGCAGCGCCTCAGCTGGCTGCTTGTGTCATGCAAAGGAGCTCCTCGTTGTTTTTGTTGTGCGATTTGGGGGAATTTTAAGTCCCCGCTGTTTCTGTTGTTAGATAATATTTAAGTCCATGGTTTTTCATATAGTTGCAACACAGGGATGCTTTTGTGAAACTGAAAAATCATAAAGTGTAGTTAGACATAAGCTCGCAGGTATAAGGTATTCTCTGAAATATGTCCAGAATGTAGGAGGTATAATGTGTAAACGTTAGCATGAGAATAAAATTTACAAATATTAAAGGCCTAAGGCTTCACGAGGACTCGTAACCTTTACGTTTGTCATTTTGTGACAAGATCTTATCAAATGAATTTATGATTTACTGTTTATATCCAGTGCTTCATGTTTAGTCAATGACATATCAGGAAACCATGAAAAATGCTCATCTCACTTTCCAAGTAGAGATATTCAACCTCAAAAACAATTTTGCAGTAAGGTTTAATACAGGTTCTCTTCTCAAAAGTTTTGTTTTTTTATTTTTAATAGAGAAGTCATCATTTTTTGGTTGATAAATGATGAAACAGCTGATCATTTTATCACAGGGAAGTATAATCTGCTACCAGATAAAGTAATATTTCCTAATTACTTGTGATAATGAATGTAGTACCGTATTCCAAGGTGGATGCTGCGTCGTACTAGGAACCATAAACAAACTTGGTTAAAGATCCCATTATAACCAGCACAAAGACACTGTGATGGAAAGCACTATCATATAATTGAGACATGGCTGAATTATTATTTTTTTCTTGAACGGCCTTTTGTTTGCATGGGCCTGGTAAACATTTAAGCCATGGCCCGTGCCAGATAATTGTAGAGTGTGTGTCTGTGTGTGCAGTCACGGTGGGAGAGGGGCGAGTGCAAGGCGTGCTGCCCGCCAGCTGTCCGTGGACCCAAATCCCCATCCCCTCCCTTAATAAGAGCTCTGAGAGATGCATTGTTCTCCCCAAAAAGCAGACACGAAGGGGGCAGCCCTGCCATCTGCTGTTCTCCCCTCCACCACTAGCACCAGCAGGTCATTCACAATCACACCCATGCATGTGGATGTAGACCTGGATCAGCTGGTGGTGGGGGCTGGGCTGGGGGATCGAGTGGTGACTTTTTTTTTTTTGTGGATGAAAAGCATCATTCAGTGAAGGCTGGAGTATTTTTTTTTGTGGGGGGGGGTGTAAACAAGTCTTTGCTTGATAGCATATTGCAGTTGGTAGATCAACCGTAAAACTCGCAGACAAACGCGCTGATTTGCATGGCAGTTGATGCCCAACAGTTGCTGAAGAATGTTGAACAACTGATTGCATCAGTCACGTTTTTCCATGTTATGAATTGATCCGAATGAACAAGATAAGCATACGTTTATAATACTTCCCCCTGTGTCATAACACATTTCAGTTTCTTTCTTATACCGTGTTTGCATTCAGAAAAACTGGGAACCAAATTTCTGGAAAAGTTGTAAAAAGTGGAAAAGTTCCAAACTGGGGGTACATTTGTTTTTTTCTGAAATGTTCTCTCTATATCTACCTCTCTCCCAAAGTTTTTTTTGATTTTGGTGATGTGTTTTTTTTGACTGGTTAATCAAACGAATGCAAATTACACATTTGAGCTTTGTGGGGTTTGTTTTTGTTTCACTGCATCAAATTAACTCGTAGAAATGGGGATTGTAAGTTAGAGCTCAGAAAAGGTTAACCCAACACTCTTAACATGTGGAAAACTGTGAGCTGATGTCAGAGTGAAGCTCAAAGACAATAATAAACAAAACCCATAAATGTATTACTATCAGCTGCACATCCTCATTAAAGTCACTAAATTACTTCCTTATAGAGGGTTTTGATGTGCCGTTAGCTGTTTTCTTGGACTCTTGTCATCTTTGTAAAGGCCATATTATGATTTCCAAGTCAATTTGAGTTGACGTTTAAATGTGGACGTGGGTTCATTCCCCCTTCAGTTTACGTTTTGGTCTTTGAGGGTAGACACAGCTACGTATGTTTAGCATCAGCCTAATCAGGTAATACATGTGCGGTCTTGAATTTGACGCTGCTGTCACAGAATCAGAGCTGTGTGGTGTGGAGTGGTGTGTTTCCCCGCGTAGGAGCGCCCAGCTCAAAGTTACATCAGCTTTGACCCATTATTCTGCCTCAATACCTCATGAAGAGAACCACAAATAGCAACTCAAATGTTACTGTTCTGCACCCAGCCAGGAAAAAATCTGGGCTATGAAAACAGAGAGCCATGAACTGTTGTTGTCCTTATGTACAAGTTAAAGTAGATAAATAATAGCTAAAGCTGGATGTTTGTCACTGTTTCAGGTGCATAAGTTAAGATAAACCTTGTTATGTCCTCACACAGATAACAGAGGGGTATCTCTTCGTCTTCACTCTTCCTTCTTTTCACACTTATCTCACTTGGAATAATGATAATAATAATAAAAACATCATCAGTGGTAAGTATCATTATCTTTTGGTAAAAAGACATAAAGACTGGCCGAGTGGAGCAACACCAGAGACGTCTGTCCAGAACAAGGTTACTGTATACGGCCACTGGGTAAGGTCCATGGGAAAATCAATTACCAACGCCTTGCAGCACAATTTCTGTTTCCCGTTGAATAAAAAAAGCACATTCAGTGTGAATCACCGCTAAACTTGCTGGGACCTGTCTTATTATTTTTTCCATGGCTACAGAGCCAGTTTTCCCGACTGGCTTGGTTTGTGCTTTCTAAATAAAGTCACAGCGCCTAACTATATGTTGATATTTTCTTAACCAAGTTTTAGGGAATGGAAAGGGTCTATGGAAAAAATATTATTATACAGTTTTACTTAAACATTTTAGAGTTCAGTACTTTTACTGTAGGCATGAGGTGGATTGTTGATGCTGGGGTATAGATTGGATCAAGCTACAAACTCGCACATTTGTTTAGGTGTATTGTTTTTCTTCTGGACGGAGCGACGCTCTGATGGTAAAATTCTGTTTATCAAATTAAAAACTGATGTGTGGCCTCATACTAAAGTGGGATAACTTTTTCCAGTCAGTTTTAAAGGAGCATGAGGCTCCTTTTAAGAAATGAGACCCTCTAGCACCACCCTTCGCCACAACGGCCGTTGGGGGTACTGCAGCCAACAGTGAAGCCGGCACGGGAGAACGGGGAGAACGCACATGCAGCGTCATGTGACGCCACATCTGCAGGACAGTGCGGGAAACTCGGCCCCAGCACTGCAGCACATTTTGCAGAACAAAGCCTGTTCAAGGCAACGGAGAGATACACTAGAGGGCTCATTCTTTTGGGTTTGGAACGCTTCATCTGACATTATTACTAGAAAACTTAAATGTGTATATGAATTTTTTTCATAAATCCTGCCTCAATCCTGCCTCATGCTCCTTTAAGCCTACAGGACTTATGAAGTTAGTATGAGGCCACTGTAGCTCTGTGATGTAGTTTACTCCTTGGTAGTGTCTCACATATTAACAGCATTATTAAATTACCTAATTGATGCAAGAGATGACTGGAACGAAAGTCAAGAGACGCGTGTTTGGTTTTTGCCAGCAGTAAGTCGTAAGATCAATCAACACTTCCTGAAATCTTAATGTAAATTAAGCTGAAACTGAGATTTACCATGGGAAAAACGGCTTTAATGCATTATTTTTCAAATTGCAAATTGATGTCAAATTGATTTAACCGTAAAAGAACGTAACAACATGGTGCCAAGAAAACTGGTGCTGCGCCGAACCCAAAACCTCATTTTTCCTGCTTCCCCTTTGGTGGCCTAATGAATGATGGAGGGTCCTGGCTTTCCGGTGCTCTCGGGCCAGTGGAGAAGCAAGATACTTCTTTGTAGAACGGGGTCGGAACTGGTTGGAACTGGCTCTAGCACCAGCACCAGGACCAGCACCGGTTTTGAGTTGGTCAAAAAGCCTTTTAATGGGACCTGTACGATCTAAATAATCTGCAGTCACCGTGGAGCTTTTCTCCCGGGGAAGAAGTGAGAAATTCGACAAAAGTCTAAAACAGCACATTTTATCCCACGTTTGTCATCGTGGTATTATACAAGTGTTGTTTTGAATATTTTCCCTCTGAATTTCTACTACGCCTGCCATCAGGGGGGACATTTAAGACCAGTCATTTGAACCTGTTAATGGCCCGGCCTGGGCTGACTGGGTTAACACAATACAGACTGAAATTTGGGAGCACCAGCCTTGTTATGTGAGGTGGGACAGGCCAGGCACTCAAGCAGCTCCTTTTGTTTCCTGCAGAGGAGGAAATGGCCGCATTCCTCACATTACCATGTGCATGGGGTCTGATTGGGGCTCCCGTCTGCTGTTTTACTGAGAATGACAGGAGGGCAGCGCTCACTTTTTTTTTTTTTCCTTTTTTTCACCAAGGGTGGTGGTGGATGGATATGGGGAGGGGTGTCCACAATGAATAACACTCCTGCAACTTCCAATGTATTCTTATGTGCGAATAACTAGGACTTATGTTCAGATTTGGATATAAAAACTGGCAGAATTAACAGATGGGGCCAATGTGGTTCTATTGTTTGTGAAATTGTGGATACAAATATCAGAATATAGTATATAATAGTAGTGAAGTTGACCATTTTATGGTGCGAGCAGCTGTCACCTCTGGAAGCAGCAAACATCAGAAGCGTCCTCCTTCTCCGAGTGTAATAAACGTCTGCTGGGGACTGTGAGACAACCGGAGCTGAAAAACATTTACAAACGCCTGTCTTGTTGCAGGTCTCGCTGACGGGCTTCAGTTTCACCTGGTGACACAAGAAACTGCTCACGTCATGGGTGTAAACAAGTGACACTGAACCAGTTGTGAACTGTAAACAGGACCACGTCAGAGGGGGATGCCGGTTACAGATGATTCCCCCTTGAGTTCACTGCTGCTCTGGTTTTCAATCCATTCAAATACTGTCTCCCATTTCAACAGTCATGATGGAAACTGTCTTGAGATTTTGGCAGATTACAATCACATATTGCACTTCATAACTTTCCAGTCCATTCAGTCGTCTGAGCCTCAGTGAGGTCAGAGCTGAGGTTAGATGAGAAGGCCTGGCTCACAATCTCTGTTTCACTTCATCCCAAAGGACGTTGATGGGCTGAAGTCGGCACGCTGTTTAGGCCAGCCAAGTTCTTCTGCAGCAAACGAATCAAACCGTGTCTTGATAGTGCTTGCTTTGTGAACTGGGACACGGTCCTGTTGGAGTACAAGAGGCCCTTTCCCATTCTGTTGCCACAAGGTGGGAAACGTAGCATTGTCCAACATATCCCGGTATGCTGAAACATTAAAACTGCCCATTGCTAGAACTTTACAGGTGGCATTGCAGGGAGGGTTCCTCCAGCAAACCCAGACTGTGATTGGTTTCTGCACAGGACACGCCCCCATGGTCCACAGTCCAGTGTCCTTCACACCACATCTGACGCTTGTCGTTGGACGATTCATAAGTCAGTCAGTGCGTTTACATGCAGCAGTTCAATCGGATTTCTGATCGTATAAGCCATCGTTCGGACTTTTAATCTGCATGTAAACACCTTAATCCGATGTACTTCGGACCTATTTTGGACCTATATCGGACATTTAATAATCGGATAGCAACACCTAGATAATTCGTTCACAGTCGGAATTTTAACGCCATGTATATGGACATCGGAGCAGATCAAAATAAAGTGGAAAAATATACGGAAGACGTACATTGGCGCCAAACCAGAGACGTTCTATAAACGAGACCCCCCACTATGGTTCGGTTTCCTGTATCTGTGTCACGTACGGGTTTCCCCACTGCCCCGCCCCTTTAGGAGACAGGAAGTAGGTCCTGAGTCTATTGAGTCCTATGGGAAAAGTGAACGTGAGCACAGATTATTACCAATTCCTTCGCCCCATAGTAACCTAAGTAAATATGGAACCCATTTTTCAAAAGCCACAAACCTTCTGAACATTCTGACACCAAAATGGCAATTTTCAGACCGACAGATTAGGAGAAAATGAACTTTGTTTGAGACCTGTCTCTGTCTGAGCAACACACTCTCGCCAGATTTGGCTCTCATCGTTTTCCCATCGGATAAAATGAAGTTTAAAACTAAAATAAAACTTGCTTCTTTGCTTAATAATACTGTTATTTTTATTATTTAAGTTCCAAAACGATGTGGGGAGAGGGGTGACCACGCCCACTTAGGAGACCGGAAGTGTATACCATTTCATACCATTGGCAGTAACGGTAATGCGCTATCTTCTGTATAGAGGATCTTTGGCCAAACAAAACAACCGTCAACCAGAAGTGGCTCTTTGTTGAAATGGTTACAAATGGTTACCATGGTTACAGCACCACATAGCGTTACGGAGTCAGCCATGCTCTGGACATTTATCCGATTCTCTGAACAGCAGTAAACTCAGACAAGTGATTGGGTCTTCTGGATGTTTATCTGATACGATCAGAAATCTGATTTCTTTGCTGCATGTAAACGTACTGATTGTTGGCATTTTCTAATGCACCTTTGCAGTTCTTGCTCTGTGACCTTCTCCTTCATGGCTGAGTTGCTTTTGTTCCTAAATACTTCCACTTTTCAATCATATCACTTACAGTAGACAAGGAGTGTCCATCAGGGAGGAAATGTCATAAACCATCTCACTGCAAAGCTGGCATCCATCACGCACCTTTGGGAACGTATCGGATAAAAACACCAACAGTTGAGTACACATACCTTTGTCAGTATAGTGTTTGTTTGACATGGAAAAACATGTCTTTAGTAGTAACTGTAGAGCATATGGAGGCTGAGGAAAGTGGTCTGATAAAAATGGGGGGTTGCTAGATAATCTGTAAAAAGTATAAAGCAGAAGAACATTGTTGTTTTCAAAACTATGTTGATCAAATTTCTTTATCATTCAGTAAAAGCAGAGACCCAGGAAGGAGCCATCATCCTGCCGTCCCGTCCAATTAAGCAACAATCCAAACAACACATTAGCCCGCTGGATGTGTTGTCTAAGCAGACAGCGAGTGACGCAGGGTTGTTCATGTCACTTCACCCTCTGCTCCTTCCTCTGACAACAACACGATCCTAATCTGGAGTTAATATCACAGCACGATTATAATATAACAAACAAACGTGTGAGCCCTTGAAAAATATTGTGAAATCAAATCATTTAGAAAAGAAAACATCCTCAAGATGTTCAGTAATCCTTATTTCTTTTCGAGGCTCCAGCATGAATTATCTCACAGAGCAGTCATGATTTGAGAGGTTTTCTACTTTACCACAGCTGCATCTAAGAGGACACATATTTACTCCTTAATGTCTTAATGTGGTTAAAAATGATTTCTGATTGAGCCAGATTTGATCAGTTTGCAGAGGTGTCAAGTAACGAAGTACAAATACTTTGTTACCTTACTTAAGTAGAAATGTTGGTTATCTATACTTCACTGGAGTAATTATTTTTCAGACAACTTTTTACTTTTACTCCTTACATTTTCACGCAATTATCTGTACTTTTTACTCCTTACATTTTAAAAACAGCCTCGTTACTCTATCTCATATTTCAGCCTTTAAAAAAAAACTATCCAGTTAAATTGCTCCATCCGGATAGAGTGAATTTAGTTGTGGTTGTTTCAGCACGGTGGCTTGGTGGTTAGCACTGTTGCCTCACAGCAAGAAGGTTCCAGGTTCGACTCCCAGGCCCAGCAGGACCTTTCTGTGTGGAGTTTGCATGTTCTCCCCGTGCTTGCGTGGGTTTCCTCCCATAGTCCAAAAACATGCATGCTAGGTTAATTGATCATTCTAAATTGCCCGTAGGTGTGAGTGTGAGTGTGTCTGGTTGTTTGTGGAGACTGCGGGTGGAAACTAGCAATTCTGCTAAAACCTGGTGTATTTACACTGCTTAATGTAGTGTTCATGAATATGCATTGTCCCGTCTAAATAAAATAAATAAGGTGTTCTTGTCCAGTTTTGTTCTTACATCCGTTCCCTCAGATTCCTGCAACTAAACTTGGATGTACATTCCAATAAACGTTAGGATAAATGATAACATGCCTCTGAAGTTTGACTTTTTGCACCATTACAATACTTATAGGCAACTAGTCATCATATCTTCTGCTCTCTGAAACACATGTTAATGCTCAATAGTACACATATATGGTTCTTTAATATATTTGCATTATACTAAGACGCATTCATTTTCAAAGGCTTTTGTCCTTAATGGCTTTTTTCCCCCTTACATTACTTTTACTTTTATACTTTAAGTAGTTTTGAAACCAGTACTTTTATACTTTTACTTGAGTAAAAAACTTGAGTTGATACTTCAACTTCTACAGGAGTATTTTTAAACTCTAGTATCTATACTTCTACCTGAGTGATGAATGTGAATACTGAAGACACCTCTGTCAGTTTGAGATGTCGGTCTCATTACTAAAGTGCTGGAAAAGGCTATGAGTTTTGTTTTGTTTTTTCAAACAGGTAGACACAAGAAAGCCCGTCCTTCCATCCACACTCTGAGCCTGTGCATCTGCATCATTTCACGTCCCAGCCAAACGTCACCTCATGCTTCATATTTCACATATAAAGCAGGACAAAGACAGACACTGTGACGTCATGAGAAGCAAGATGAAACCTCACAACTGCCGTCAGCACAACTTCACTGATGGAACCGTATCAAGGCCGAGCTCGACACGGCTTTAACAGCCAGTAAGGAAAATCACTTCAAAATGTCCCTTCATCCTAAACTTTAACTGTTTTTACAACAGCATAGATGAAGGTTTTCATCAGCAACAACACCTTTCTTACTGCAGCACGACGTGTTGTTGCTGAAAGACTTGTTAAATGGTTAAGAAAATAAAAACAGAGAGAAAATAATCAATTCACCAGGGGGAATACAGCAGTTTTTTCATTCATATGATTAAAACTTTGAGTCACTGATCTGCTGCTTTCATTAACTCAAGGAGGTAAAGTCCCATTCTTCTCTTGTGTGTGGTTATTTTGTATTTACTAACTTGTTCATTACACTTTGACACATTTTTCAAGCTTGAACAAACAAACTAAAAACCATGGGAATGTATTTAAATTTAATAGATGCTACATACCACACAGTAATTACTCACCTGTGCAATTATCGACAGTTAACTGGACATACTTTTGCTTTGGGCCATGTGTTAAAGTGTTGTAAAACTTTTATAAGATGCGTGGATGCTCGTAAATAAATAATATGAGTTAAAGTAAAGTGCGGCAGTTCCGTGGCGTTGACCGGCGGCTGCAGGACATCTGCTTTTCCAGGGGTCAGAGAGCAGCTGCCGCGTGATAGGCATCTCTGCACCTCCACCAACATCCTGCCGTCTCATTTCTAAAATAAAAGCACTCTGGCCGGCGAGGGACTGATAAAGATGCTCTCCTGACCTGCAAACAGCACCCGGTCACATTTCATGATTCATGATCAGATTCATGATCAGCTCCTTTGGTTTATCTAAAACACCGGGCGCTAAACCGATCAATCTCTTTGATTCAGCTCATATCATTTATAAAAAAAAAAATTTTATTGTGCACTTCGAGAAAAAAGACGAAATGTCGACAAAAAAAGTCGAAATTTCGTGAGTAAAGTCGAAATTTCGCCTTTTTTCTCAACATTTCGCCTTTTTTTCTCGACATTTCGACTTTTTTCTCAAAATTATACTTCAAAAATATTCTCGACATTTTGACTTTTTTCTCGAAATTGTACTTCAACATTAATCTCGACTTTTTTCTCGACATTTCAACTTTTTTCTTAAAATCTCCACTTTTTTCTCGACATTTCGACTTTTTTCGTAACATTTCGACTTTATTCACGAAATTTTGACTTTTCTCTCAACATTTCGATTTTTTTCGCAACATTTCGACTTTATTCACGAAATTTTGACTTTTTTCTCAACATTTCGACTTTTTTCTCGAAATTCTACTTCAACATTAATCTCGACTTTTTGACTTTTTTCTCGAAATCTCGACTTTTTTCTCGAAGTGCATAATGAAAAAAAAATCTTCCTCCTCTAAAATATTATTTTTATTTTTCTCCTGCCTGGCCCTAATACTCTTCCGTATATACTATAAACAAGCTGTCTTAATAAAAATAAAAAAAGGACAGCAGTTGTGTTGTGTTCTCATAAAGGAAAAAGATGACAATCTGACAGTTGATGTGGGTCCATACTGAGAAAAGCTGATGCCCAAACATTCCTTTACTTCACGGTTGTAAAAACCTTTAGAAGACGTTGAACTCATTAAGACATTTCAGGAAAAGCAGCCTCGCATGTTTGGCTCACAACACAGACATTGTGTCAACAGACAACACGGACGTCATCTGAAATGCTGGTAATGGGATGTAATGAGCGTGGATCTGTTACGACTGATACCTTTGAGAAATAAGTTCTATTTTCTGAAGGATTTGATTGTAAATGAAAGGATTGACATTAATGTTTGTGTTTTCAGACTGCTGACGGTGAGCTACCGTTTGTTATGATGGAGGTGAGATTAGAAAACCCAGTGAGTGACTGTTGAAACCAGAGGATGGAATTTCGTGGGACGTCACAGAGCTCCGGGCTAAGCGGCAGATGTTTTGGGGAAACAAAGAAGCGCACAGACTATCTCCTCCCCTCCAGCGCAGAGGCAGATGCACCTGTCAGCCCCCGCCATATGGGCTCCAGCAACAAGAAGGCAGTGTATACCAAACAAAAAGCAAACTGAGCGTACAGTCAACAATCTGGCAATACAAAGGAAAAAACCTCAACTACGCTATTTTCATTCCAATCACTTTAACGTAAAGCCGCCACCTGGTTTCCTCACAAAAAAAAAAACTATTCAATAGCAATATTCCTTTGTTTTCAGGGTTGATTTCTTAAGAGCAGGTGGGAGAAACATAATTGCAGGTGTTACCTCAGCTGTTGCTACTCATTTAAAAGATTTTCCATTTGAATTTACGCTCTGCAGTTTCAGATCCAAAAGGCAGCAGAAGCAAGCCTGAACAATGACCCTCACATGTTTGCACGGCCTCATGCATATCTAACCGGCTCTGCCCCCTCCTCATCCAGAGCAGTCTCCAGGGAAGCAGATGGCAGGGTAAAGCCGGGGCTTCCAGGTCAGATAAAGATGCCTCCTAGGGGCCTGTTCACAGGAGAGTACTCAATCTGCTCCTCCGCCGGGAGGAGAGATGGATGTCTCTGTGCTTGAGGCTTTAACACCAGCATCAGACAGATAGCAGGTGGTGCACACAGACCAAGCAGCTCCCGGTCCTGATCTGGGAAGAGGACAAAGGTGGAACTCAGGAACTAGAGTTAGAACTGCTGGAGAAATCTGAACAACAGTGATTGCAATAAGATGGAAATACAAAGGAGAGACTTTCCTGTTTCTGAGGTTTTATTATAAGTTTATGATGTAGAATTTATATTTGTCCTCAGATGCAGTGCAAACTGTTTGCATTTCCCTTAATAATACCATCATAAAGCGGTAATAAATGATATTACAACATAACAACTGTTATACTGAACAACTCACAAGTCCATTCACTGATATGACATGTTTTTGAGAATGGCGTTCTGCTATCGTTATATAGTTATATATAGTTATAACCAGTACTCGAGTTGTAAAAAAAATCAGTGGGGATGGTGGATTTTATCATATGGGGACAGATCATTTGTGCTGATTACAAATAATATAATATATTACAAATAATAGCAGTGACCAAAACACCTGCAGAAATACTGCAGGAATGACATAGCAGCAGTTAAATGCAGCCTTCTGTAAGCTTTAAATATCCACTGGGCTTACATCAAATACATCAAAACACAACAATAAAAAACACTTTTCTGAACTTATCAATATGACTCTGTCCTTCACAGGATAAGTAACATGGATCACTGCAAAGACTCACAATTTTAACAAGAGTATTTGTCTTATTTCTAGTGATAATGTCTCATTTTAGTAAAAAAAAACATTAAAAACAAGACTCATTGCTGGAAAAAACAAGAATTTTCACCTGTTTCAAGTAGATTTTCACTTGAAATAAGTAGAAAAATCTGCACGTGGAACAAGATTTTATTGCTTGTAATGAGAAGATAAATCTTTTCCCATTGGCAGATTTTTCCTACTTATTTCAAGTGAAATTTTACTTGAAACAGGTGAAAATTGTCAAATAAGTTATTTATCTGGTGTTATTTTTCTGGTGACGACTCTAAATGTTGAAATAGCAGTAAAACCACATTCATTGATGAAATGACATAAGGGATGGAAAGGAGGGATGGCAGTTTTACAGAGGGGATGATGTGGACCGTTTTTATTTCAGGGGGGATGATTTGGACCGTTTTTATTTCAGGGGGGATGCCATCCCTTCTCATCCCCCCTCAACTCCAGTACTGGTTATAACTAAAAATATAAGCTTTATTCAAACAACAAATTCTGACATAAATATGGATACCTTATAATTTAACCTTTGACCTTGTAAGTCTGTTTAACTGATACACCTGAACAGAACAATTTACTGACAAAAAAAGTGAACATATTTGTGTCTGTCAGAAAGGCTTGTCACAATACTTTCTTGAAAATCGTTAAAAAAGTGCATCTATAATGAAAACTCTGTTTACTTTAAGAGTACATGTCATCACTTCACCAAAAATAGAGAAATTCAGCTCATAAGCATACGCCGATGAAACCGCTGAGGTTTTTCTTCATCACAGAGTATTTGGTTCATGCTTGGCTTTTTTTTTTTTAAGTTATTGAATGTAAGTGTGGCAGCGGAGGTTATTGTATGAGAGCCGACGCAGTTTCCTGTCCGCCCCCACCTCTGCTCCGAATGTCTGACTTTGTGTTTCTGGCAATTTGCTCCCATTGTGCAGCACTTCCTGATAGGAGGCACTCTGGAAGACTGGGCTCAGTCAGCTGCAAAGGAATGTGACATTCCTTTCTAAAATTACGGATGTTTCTTTGGATTTCTGGGACCAATTTCAGCCATTTTCCCCGTGGTGTCTGGGGAAAGTGTTTCCAGGCTGACACCTAAATGAAGACAAGAGTTAATGAGGATTCCTTTCTCTACAACTGACTGCAAACGATTTCTTCGTGTCAACAAAGTATCCATTATCATTTGCAGCAGCCATGTATGGTGCATACTAATGACAACATTGGACCTCTGGGAGGAGAACAGATCTTATTATTACTATATTATTATTAATATAATCTAATATTGATCTAATTAATATTAGATATGAATGAATAAATCAATAAATAAGACAAAAAGACACAACACATAGCTGTACTTTCTGGCAGTTTTTTTTAAAAACCTTTTATTCCGTCGTTTTTTTTTTCACCAGAAAACAACAGAACAAGAAAAACCCGGCTTATTGGAGCAAGTGCATATTTATATCGTGATTCTTCATGACGAGGGACCATCCTTCACACGGGAGGTCAAGCAATCCACTCGTCATAATGAAAGTGACAGTATTAAAAACACTGTTAATGATGATAAGGTCGTTCTTTACTTGTTTCTGTGTTTTCCAAAGCGGCGTCAAAGAAGTTGAATATATTTATCTTTCTTTCTTTTTTCTATTTTTACATAAAAATTGAAGCCTTCTTCATGCAATGTGCAAACCAAGTCATAACAAAATCAGGTGTTGATTGTGTTTAAGATCAGTTGCAAAGGCAATAAACATTGAAACACTGGCCCTTTCAGGACCAAATGTAGGAAGTCTTTGAAATGTTTAAGACAATGTTCCCAAACAGAGATTGAAATAAATTTGCACACAAGAGGACCAGAAGGTTCCTGAGTCACAGACATGCTGGGATACAGCAGAGCCCCAGGAGGCGGGTCTGTCCATCTCTGAAGAGTTTCAGCATGAACCGCACAGGCCGTAGGGTCAGAAAGGCAACGTGGACACTGAGCTCTGCAGGAAATGTTATAAAGCCAAGGAATTCCTTATCAAACTTTTGGTTAGATAATGACAAACACTCCTGAAACAGTAACATCTGCTCAGCCCATGGACGCACGTGAGCCGCGAGCTTGGATGACCAAGATAGCTGACCAAGCTGCTGATTGTTTCTGCTACAAGAACTTCACTCTGCAGAAAAGCTCCTGCCTGCCAGCACCAACATCCCTGCTGCACGACGCTGTCTGTGGAAACTGAAGTCCCAGCTCCGGCACAACAACAGCCTCAAGTGACAATTACACGGTCAGAACTAGTACCTGAACACCTAAATAAGCTGCTTCACGAAGAAGACATCATGTATTACTATGCTTCCCTTAACGCTGATCAACTTTCAGCAGGAATCAGGCGTGAAGATAAAGCTAAAAAGAAAGCAGATCCAAGGATACTCTGAACCAAGGTCTGACTGAGCCTGTAAACCAACAATAAGAAGGCCCATAAAGAGAAAAATGCATCAACAAATACAAACAGAAATTGCTGTTCTAGATATAGAAATCTGCATAAAAAGAAAAAGGTATATTCAGAAGTTACAAGTAACTCTGAGTCCTGAGGGGACCTGGGCATAGAAGGTTGAAGCCTCATTAGAATTGAAGGTGGAGGAAACCTCTGAATCTGCCCATTCAAATGCTTAAAACTGAAAGTGGGATCAAGACAAATCCCATCTCCCGGATTAGCAGACTGAAACGGCTTCCAACCTGAAAGCAGCTGCGGTGCAGCCACAGAAATGACCCGGAAAAGAGGCAGCAGCAGTGCAGAAGAAGGCCCGGCCTTCTTGAAACAATGTCAAAGATGGAGGAGGCTTTCAGGGACAATGAGGTGGATAGGAAGACGAGATACAGTATGTGGAGGGTTGGATAGACTGAAGCGTTCTGAACTGACTAAACTTTTCTGAGGTCAAGAACAGTTCAAGGTGAGAGCAGGGACAAGATGACTACAATGACCATAATGCAAAGCACCAGTTTGTCAAAAAACCAGACTCGGTTTATTAGCACAAGCTTTATAACACATATGACTAGCTAGGTATGAAGATACCACTGGTTATGCAGCTACAGGTACTGGGAAGCACACAGTCCCAATCACACACTTCTCCTGTCACTAAAGTATCCTACAGTCAAGTGGGAAGACATCAGTACCACAGATACAGGTTCAACTAAATCCAGCAAGGCTAGATGATAATAATCTTAAACAGGCCATCAAATCTGCAACAGAATTGCTGAAAAATGGGATGTACTGTCATGTACTTGTTTGTTTACTTGCTCTCATGGTGCCTCTTTCTCCCTCTAGTTGTATTGTGTTTATGAAATAAGAATGGAAATAAGGATTTGTGAAAATAGGAATTTTGGCTAATACATAAAAGAGTGAAGTGTAAGGGATGTATAGGGGAGGGAGGTAACAGGGAGGTTAGAAGGTATTTAAAGGCATGTTAGGCCTCTCTTTGCTTTGTTTGTGTTTGTTGTTTAGATATGTCCTTTTAATTTTTTTTTTCTTCGTGTATATGTTGAGGTTGGTGTCTGTCTTATGTCTATATATGTATATTAGTTGTTGTTTTGTTTTTTTTGTTATACTGAACGTCACTATGGTGTGGCACATAGAAAAATAAAGTAAAAAAAAAAAAAAGAATTGCTGAAAAATGAATGAATGAATGATTTAATGAACGAACGAAATGAACGAAATGAATGATCGAATGATTGAATGAATGAATGAAAATGACCCAGTCAAAGTTCTAAGGGAGGATAACGCTTCAGAGCGCAAACGATTGCCTGCAAGTCACTGCGACTAAAGTGCTTTCACATGTTTCGTGTTATTCTTTGCCTGAAAAATAGAAAGAAAATAGAAGGAAAGATTTTTGCCTTATTTTGAGAACTTTAAATTACTTTTTTTTATTATGTCCTGACATAAAGTTTTTAAATTGACATGACTCAACTATATATGAAAAATTCTTATTTTAGTCTATCAAAAAAAAAAGACAAAAAAAGAAAATCCCAGTCAGACATTTCTAGCGTGCTGGCTTGTGCAGCTGGTGGGTCAAAAGTTATTACAGTTATTACAAGTTATTCACAAGGAAATAAATGAAAACAATAACAAAAAAAAAACATTATAATTATGTGCTGACATGTCAAGCCATAGAAGTGCAAACATGCTGTACTAGATGACTGGAAATCATCCCTGAATGAAAAGATGACTCTCACATAGTTTCCTGCTGATTTAGCTTATGAACGCCAGCATTACATGTAAATTTAAAAAAACAACTTTTGGATTTAAATGGACTTTGTGTTGATGAAATCAGCAGCGCTCACACAATGGTCCTTTATACCTTCATACGAGCACTGTGTCACGTTTTTTATTTTTAGCTGACGTGCTTTTATTTTGCGGCGGAGTTCCCCTCTTGTTGTTAAAGATGTCAACATGCGGAAAGTTTCAGAATAGCACAGAAACTATATTTTCTGAGGATAACTGTGTCAGCGGAAAGCTTTGGTAAATTCGGGTCCAACTAAACAAACACGGAGAGGCCGCCGGCCTGCTGTGATAACCTTTATCTCCAGATGGTAAACTGGAGTTAAAGGGAGAAGGGAGACGAGAGAGGAGTGGGGTCAGACGTCAGGAATGAGGAAATCCCACCCTGGCCCCTGCAGATAAAGGACAGGAAGGAACGTCGTTTGGATACATATTGTCCCTGGGTGGTGGAGAATACGCCGCTCAGGGTGAGGGTGTTGA